>NC_090923.1:424602934-424905964 GCF_040938575.1 Ambystoma mexicanum
ACTGGGGTCGAGGACTGGTCGTGGCTTGAGGCCGTACTAGAAATGAAAAAAAAATGAAAATGGAACAATAACAGTCTTTAACACGGGACCGATTAAGATTGTTTTGTGGAACATTTGTGGCTTTCAGAAATTGAGTGGGTCTTTATCTGAATTTGTGAATGAAGCTAACATAATCCTTATGCAGGAGTCAATGGGGGTCATTACGAGGTTGGAGGTAATGGAAAAACGATGCCGGTAAGGGATTACCGGCACCGCATACCGCTCTGGGCTATTCCGACTCAACAACCCGGTATTAGCACCACCTCTGATACCGTGTTCCCCCGCACTGGCATGTGCACGGGCACGTGGCCCTTCGGTCCGGCAATACCGGGATGACGCTAACAGGAGGACATCAGAAGTCAAGCGGACATGCAAATACCGGCATCATGAAGGCGATAATAAGGGATACCGGGGTGCTGCAATACCAGCATCGCAAACCACCCGCAAACAGCAATGTGCAGTGTTCCCAACTGCCACAGGTGCACACAATCAGCACAGGTGGAGGCAATGGAGTCTGGCCCAGCACAAAAGGAGCACACCCACACACCACACCCCTATCCACACCAAAAAGATTCCACTTGTAGTAGCAATACCGGGGCTGGAGGACATGCTTGCATTGCTACACCAGCAACAACAGGCACCACAGAGGAGACGCAGGAGGAGAAGGAGGGTGAGACAGGGCCAGTAAGCCCCACCAGTGCAGCCAGTGGTACCACGCAGTCAGCCCCCAGTCCCTCGCATCAGAGCCAGTCCATTCAACCTAACCCCTGAGCAGATCCACAGCCTGTACCGTCTGGACCGGGACACCATCACCACCATTGTTGACATGATACACAACGACATTGTCAGCCTGATTGAAATACGCACCATCATCCCCCCTCTAGTGAAGGTAGTGTCTGTGCTCCACTTCCTGGCCACAGGCACCTACCAGCACACAGTGGGGCACTTGCATGGCATATCACAACCCTTATATTCTTGCATGCTGAACCAAGTTCCTGATGCCCTCCTGAAGCACTCAAGGAACTACATAACCCTACCACGGACTGCCCAGGAGATATTTGACATGGAAGTTGCCTTCCATGCACTGGCAGGCATACCAAATTGTATTGGTGCACTTGACTGCACCCATGTAGAATTGGTGGTCCCGCATGCCACAAAGGCGGTGTACCGCAATCGTAAGCTATATCACTCCATCAATGTACAGATGGTATGTGACTCCAGCAAGATCATCACACATTGTTTTGCCCGATTTCCCACATCAACTCATGACTCAATGGTCCTGCGGACCTCCACGCTACCATGCTACATGGAGCGACATGCAGGACGACGTGCCTGGCTGCTTGGTAAGTCGCATGACAGGCACATGGCAGTGTAATGGGGGAGAGATGCACACACCACCATGGCGCAATTGTTGTGGAGACAGCACAAAGTCCACATCGCAAAACACTGTGCCCCAAAGCATCACTAACTGAACATGACCACCAATCCTCATAGCAATGATGGAAGCTGCACACCAATTACAGCATGCCTAACTTACAACCAGCCCACATCCCACAACATGTCCACCATCCATCATCAGACCTCACCCTCCGTAACACAATCCAGCAACATGCTGTGAGTATGCACAATGTAAATGTCCGCAGCAATTCCCAACACAGGACAAGCATCCATGAGAGTGCACAAATCAATTCCACAAAGGGTATACACTGCTTGTCACAGGGCCACTAGCACAGTAGTGCTGCATGTCAGCATGGAAATTATAAGCGCTGAATAACAAATAATGCTGAGACTTCTGGCAATGCTTCCAGTAGCACAATTATACTAATCACTACACATCACATAATGACAACAAACACAGCGGAATACATCCACAGTACATGCAGAACATCAAGGGAGTGTACACCCTGTATCAACTGGAAGACACAACCCACACCGTAAGACCATGGCACAGCACACATTGTGGCAAGGTAAAATGTGTGCTTACACCCAGGTACATGTGCATGTGAACAACAGAAATCTGCAGGCATGATTGATAAGACCAGGTGTCTATCAGGAATTGACTAACACATACCTTTTTTTGCACCCATGCAGGTGACAGTGGCTATCCCTTGAAGAAGTGGCTCCTCACTCCTGTCCGGAACCCGCAGAACAGGCACGAAGAGGACTACAACTGTTCCCATACCCATCCTGTGTCTTCATCGAGCAGACATTTGGCCTGTTGAAGGCACTTTTTCGCTGTTTTAGCCGGTTGGGTGGGGCACTCCTCTACAGGCATGAGAAGGTGGCCAAAATCATTATGGCATGTGTCATGCTGCACAACATGTGCACTCAACATGTGCGTCCAACGGAACGTGCCTCTGCCCCCTGACATTGAACAGCAACCACCAGGTGATGACGAAAAAGAAGAAGATGTGGATGTACATCATCGCGGTGGCGATGCACAGGAGGGACGTGCTGTGCGCCAGTCAGTGATTGACCAATACTTCTAAGAGGCATGGGAGCTGAGGGTGCCATGAATGTGGGACTGAGAGCACTGGGTGTGGGAGTACATGGACAGTATGCACTGTAAACCAATAAATGACACATACACAATAAGGAATGTCCAGGCTACTATATTTTCAGGTACACAACGGGTGTATTTAACAGTAAGAAGTAACAAGCGCTCATACCCTCCACCTCACACACACCCCTCCCCCCCACCACTCCCCCCACAACTCCACCACACACCCTCACCCCCTCCCCCCACAACTCCCCCACACACCCTCTCCCCCCACCGCCTCCTCCCACAACTCCCCCACACATGGTGTGCAATCGTATGCTTCAGCTGTCTGCATCAATTGCCATATTCAAGCTGCCCCTGCTACTTTTGGCCACTTCCCGCCTCTGGTGGCGGCATGTCTGAGCGCCACAAGGTGCGCACAGACATGCGCAGGCGGCTGGTCTGTGTAAAGCTCGAAGAGGAGCCGGTGCCCACTTGCTCCAGTCTCGGGGCAGTACGCTGTGCCTTCAAGGCATCCGCAATTCTGCTGAGGACCTGCCTCACAGCAGACAACTCCTCGCAGATGCGAGTTGTGCTTGCCTCAATGGCCACTTTCATAGCCGCTGTGTTGCCCCAGCCCTCCTGCCTTGTCAAGGCATCATCAGCTACAAACTGTCTGACTAGCCCTGTCAGCTCCTGCTGGTGCTGCTCCATCAGTGGCATTCGCTGCTCACCATCTCGGACACCAGTGGAGGTGGATGCTGCATGTGGCAAGGGTCCCAATTTATAAGAGTCCTCTGTGGGGCTCCAGTTCCCTGGCCCTGGCTCCCCTCCAGACTGCTCCTGTGTGCTGCCATTGGGGGTGCTGATTGGGGTGATCTGGGGTGATGGCGGGGGGCTGGGTGTGCCAGGTAGGTCTGATGACATGTCCTCCACAGGGACACACACCTGGCCTTGGCTCTGTACCTCATCGTCACTCTGGGGTGCCGTGGCAGATGCCTCCCCGACAGAGCTGTTTGGCAGCAGACAGGGTCCCATCGCCCATTAGCTCCTGTGCAGTGGATACAGCTGTTGTGGGCACTGGTGCTGTGGCAGTGGCCCTTTGCCGCCCCAGTGACTGTGCATCCTGTGGTGCCTTCGCCTTCTCTGGCAGTTGTGCCTTGTATGGGCCTTTTGATGTAGAAGGCCTGTTGCCGTCTTCCATGCCCCTGGCCTTCTTCTTGGGAGTTGTTGCCTGCGCTGCGAAGTCCCGGGCCTCGCTGTAAGGATCTGAGTCTGTGGGGGACCGAGAGAGGGATGGAATCAGTGATGGTTCTACATGCATCATGCATACATTGGTATTGTTGCTGTTCTACACATTTGAGGGGATTTGGTAATGGAGTTGTGACATTCAGGTTGCTTGCTATATGGGGGGATCATACAGGCATAAGTCTGGATCACACATGTATGAGGTGGTGTATGCTGTGTGACATGCCTTTCTGTTGTGGAGTGCAGTGTGACACATGCCGTTTCCATGTTTGTGGGGTGTGTCTCAGGTATGGCATTGGCAGCTGCATGCATGTGGATGAGTCAGTGCTGAGGGTGGCATCTAGGCAGGGATGTGTCCATGAGTGTGTAATGGGCCATGCATTCCCTCATGGCATGGTCACATTGGTGGACTAACTTCATACTTTGCAATACATTGTTTTCTTACGACACTCACCTCCATCAGCCGATAACGTGGCTCCATGTTCCATTTCCCCCACACCTTCAATTGATTCCAGTCCGATAGTGCTGGCGCAGGTTTCCTCCCAGAGGCTGAGTTTTATAGGTGAGTTAGGGCCTCCGCCAGTAGCCAGGAACTGGCTCCGGTTGGAGGATAATATGTTCCGCAATCTGAGGTGCAGGTCGTCCCAACATTTTCGGATGTCTTTGACTGTGCGGGGGGTGTTGCCTACTGTGATGCTGAAAATGCATCGGAGGGACAGGGCCTCGGTACCCTTGTCCTTTACTGTTTTTATTGTGTGTTCTGTCGTGTTTTCCGCACAGGAGTTCATGTGGGACTCCTGGCGGTGCAGCTCTCTCTCTTTTGGTTTGGTGAACAGACCCGTGGGATACCTTTATGACACCCATGGGTAGGGGTACAACCCTGTGCCCCTAGTGTATGTTTTTGGGCACCAGTGTGTGACCCACAGAGTACGGTACGGGCTGGTGGCAGCTCCGTGCTGAAATAACTGGTGCCCTGAGAGTCCTCCATTTTGGGATGCCCGGGCCCTGTCATTGGAATCGGTAGATTCCTGAAGGAGACAAAATGGCCCCCATGGCCTCTTGCCTTCCATCATCTGTTACCTTGATCTTCCCGAAGTCCCAGGAAGCCCTGCTTCTGTCCCTTCCCCCTGACAGGCTGTTGGGTGGAAGTTCTGTATGTGGTAGTATGGGGAAGTGCCGACCAGACTGGCTGGAGCCTTCTCAATGACTGTATGTTGTGGGTACGCCTGTGGGTGGGTCCTGGGTGAATGGAGTGTGTGACGAATATGCATTCTATGTTGTGGCTGTCTAGTATCTGGTGTTTGACACAATGGTTGAGACAGCCCAGCCTGAAACCGGTATGAATGCAGCTTGGAGTGTTGAATGGCTCGGTACTTGTCCCAATACACATAACTTGTTGTGAGTGTCTGGAGAGAAGTGAATGGCCCGAATACCTTGTGTGCCTGATTAGCTGCCTGCCTGCATGAATGCCCGTAGTCGTGATTGGATGCTTGAGTGTGACCCAGCGGAACGAATGGGAGATCAACAGTATATCTGCGGACCTCTCACTGCCTGGAATCGTGTTCGGAAGCTGAAGTCCACTACGACGAGTAACTGGAGTAACTGAAGCTTAACCTTGAGCCCTGCTGGACGAGAAGAATTGCTGTTGCTCTCCTTCGCAATTTGAAAGCTGCTGTGCCTCAAGAACTGACCCAGAGAGGACCTGGTAAGGCACCCTCTTCCCGAGCTACGAGGGACCATCTTGCACAGCCGATATTTGCCTAAGCTGCCTGGTAGACAGACCTTCGACAGGCTGCCGAACCGATACGGGTATTGCTGCGGAACTCCAAGGAGAAGCGCCCGGACTGTTGTCCGCCACTGTCGCCGACCGCCGTCGCCGACTGGAGCCGTTGCCTGAGACCGACATTGATCCAAGGATGCTCTCGTCCATATCGTCGCCGCTCTATTCTGCCGGAGCAGGCCTGACCGTCAACGCGCCGAGGAGCATCCACCGTTGGGTTTCCCGCCAACCAAAGACCACAGAAATGCCGACGACTCGACGCCCTTGCTGGGCCACAGTTCTTCAACTCTTTGCGGTCCAGAACTATTGACATCGAGGTGCCCCACACTCATCTTCCTTGCAGGACGTTTACGCTTCCCCATCAACGAGCACCACTAGGAACGATGCAGTCACTTCACCGTCATAGCTCGACCTGTTCTCCGTCAGACGTTCGACGACCCGTGACTCCTGCCTTAAAGGGAGGGTACGCAAGCAGGGTTGTTGATTTCCCCGACGAGGAATGCTACAACGCCAGGTACTTTGGGGTTGCAGAACTATTGGAAAGTCTAGTGTGAACAATATATGGACTGGGCTTTTATCTTTCTTCTACAGGTTGCCCAGGTGGGGGGATCTCCACACAGAAATGTGTCTAGGTAGCGGGACCAGTATTCTGTCAATTGCTTAACCATCTTGCTTTCCTTCCTCTCTCTACTGCTGGTTTCCTCTTTATTTTGATCTGTGTGTCATTCTGATTGTATGCACTTTAATGAGATCTAATAACGTTAGTGGTACCACTTTAGAATTGTAGATATTTACCATTGTTGATTTTCGGAGTACAAAGTGAGTTATCGTGATTGTGTATATGACCTTGAATAATAATTATATAAAAACTATGTTTTAACCGATACAGTGTGTGGACATTCCTTCGTGGGTGCTCGGGGCTGGACTATACTTAAGAACCAGCTTGCATCACCTCCTGAGAAGCTAGGCTTTGATTGCTCGACCACAACTACCAATATTATAGAATCTTGGCAGGGTCTCTGTGTCTCTCCTCTACCAAACAGAGAGTGGAATTACAGACCCCCCCTCCGGTCTTTACAGCTGGTGGCAGCGGTGGGATGCTTATAGTTTTAAGACTCAGTGTATAACCATGCCACTTACGAAGGATATCTGCACTTTGTTAAATTAAGTTTTAGTCGTGTACAAGATAACTACATTACAAGCATTGGAATCTATTGCAAAGGGTAAATTGACTCGGATAAGCTTAGAGGCACTCCAGAGTGCTTGTGAAGCCAGGGAATTGGAATTTGTGGATAAATCTAGGGCTGAGCCTATAGCTGCCCTGGTGGACTACCAGATCGATTGTGAAACTCTTGAAGGGGGGGATGCAAGTAATGAGGATTCTACCCCAGGGGTTGTCGCCGAATCCGATTCTGGGAATGCCACCCTTCTTGCTGCCTCTGGTCCAAACCCCAGCAGTTCTTTAGAGCTTGAGTTATTAAGGATGAAGTTGGCCTTTGAATATCGCAAGTTGGAAATAGATGCTAAACTCAAGAAAGAGGAGTTGGCACAGCAAGTGGAACTCAAAAATAGGGATCTTGAACTCAAAGACAAGGACACTGAATGGCAGCGAATCCAGCTAGAGAAGGCTCGAGTGGAGACTTCAGCAAAACCAGTGGAGAGTGTCAGGTCCCCAGCAACTAAATTTATGAAAGATTTGGTTGGTGTGTATGCGGAGGGTTCTGATATCCTCCAATGGATTGAAGTGTTTGAAATGGCTTGTGCAATTCACGATGTTGACAAGAGAGATTGGGCTAAGTGTTTGTTAAGCAGAGTGCCTCAAAATGGATATGACTGTATTCTGAAACTGAGTGTGGAAGAAAGGGGTCAGTATGAATGCATGAAGTCTGCTTTAATTGCCAAGTTTGGCAAGACACCTACCCAATATCTTAAGCGGTTCAGGGATTTTAAGAAATGAGAGAATATGTCTTGGATTGACTGGGTGAGGGCTGCGCACATGAACATGATGGGGTGGATTGAAGGTTACAAAGTGAAACATTTTGTTGAATTGTCTCAACTCTTGTTTTTTGAGCATTATTTGGAAGCCTGTTCACCAGAGCTGCGTCAGTATGTTGCTGACCAGAACATTTTGGACCACTTTAAGCTGGCTAGGTTGGCTGACAAGTGGGTCTCCCACTGGATGTCCCCTAAGGACTCCATTGGGAAGGACAAGGACAAAGAAAAGGGGGCCTCTCAGAAAGCTGAGGAGTCCCAAAAGCAGTCACAGTCGGGTGGACCCAATCCTTCCTCTCCGAAAGAGCCAAAAACCTAGTGGGGATAAGTCTTTTGTGGGTCGGAGTAAGAGTAGTGGTCAGTCTGCTGCAAAGCAGGGTCCCAGTGTCTCCAGTACCGTACCCCGCACTCCTGACACTTGTTAGGATTGTGGGGCTCTGGACCACCGAAGGGGTGACCCCAAGTGTAAGGGTCAGGCACTTGGAGTCCAGGCTGTCAGCCTGACCTATTCCTACTCCGTACCTGAGGTAGAGGCCACCGTCCTCCCCTCCTCTACTGGGATCACCTTCGGTGCTCCCGTAGAGATTTCCTTAGTGTCCCTTGAGGCCTGGGACCAGTACGTAGAAGTACTGGCGACTATCCCGCAAAACACTCATAGGTTTTTTGAGAAGTGTCCTCTTGAATGGCCAGCCTTCTACTGGTTTGAGAGACATTGGGGCAAGCATGACAGTGGTGGACAGGATCCTGCTCAAGCCAGAGGACTATGTAGGTGCTCCTCTGAAATGAACCAGGTTAGCTAGTGGGCCTCCCAAATGATCGCCTGTAGCCTTAGTCAACATTACGATTGGAGACAAGAAAGCAAAGCTTCCGGTCCTGGTTCAGGACAACGTGCCTGCGAACATCTTGTTAGGAAACTATTTGGTCGAGGTAGGAATGATCACGGATGGTCTACCCATGGCTGCTGTGGCGGTCACCCGATCGCAGGTCACACAGGGTCCGGCTGAGAGCCCGGTATCCTTACCCATTGGGATCCATGCTCCGGACGGGCTGGGTCCAGTGGTGAATCCGTCTCAACTCCTTTGGGAGAAGAGCCAGAAGACTTTCCTGTGGGAGAGGCTCTTAACCCGGAGGATCATCCCGACCTGCAATGCTTGTTAGCTGAAGGGGGACCCTCCCGGGCAGACTTCTGTAAAGGACAGAGTGAGTGCCACTCTCTCGAGGGTCTGAGGACACAGGCCCTGTCCCAGGCACAAGGAGAAGTGCCTAGGACGTTTCATATTCATTGGGAGGGTGAGCTCCTTGTTAGTGAGCCCACTAAGCCTGAACCTGGTGCCCTCAAGAGGTTGGTGGTACCCCAGGTTTACAGTCCCTTCCTGATGCAGTTGGCGCATGAGGTGCCCTTGGCTGGTCATCTTGGTACCAAGAAGACTAAGCAGATGCTCTTGGCCCATTCCTACTGGCCCCGGATGGGAGTAGAAGTGGCGTCCCACTGCAGGACCTGCCCCACTTGTCAGTTGTCTGGTAAAACTGGAGGCGGAGTCATTGCCCCACTGCAACCATTGCCAGTGGTTGGCACACCACTTGAGAGGGTGGGCATCGACATCGTCGGTCCCTTTGACCCTCCCACGTCGGGTGGACATCGGTTCATCCTGGTCTTGGTAGATCATGCCACCAGGTACCCTGAGACTATACCCCTTCGGACGGTTACGGCCAAGTTGGTTGCCAGGGCTCTCCTGGGCATTTTCACCCATATTCGATTCCATAAGGAGGTTGTCTCCGATAGAGGATCCAACTTTATGTCGAGTTACATGAAAACCATGTGGAAAGAGTGCGGAGTAACTTACAAGTTCTCCACCTCCTACCACCCCAGACCAACGGTTTGGTTGAGAGATTTAACAAAACTCTCAAAGGCATGGTGGGCGCTTTGGAAGAGCCCGTCAGGAAGAAGTGGGACCTGCTGTTTGCCTACAGAGAGGTACCTCAAGAGGGTGTTGGTTTCAGCCCCTTTGAGTTACTCTTTGGACATCCCGTGAGGAGGCCCGTTGCCTTGATCCGAGAAGGTTGGGAGGCCACCCCTCCAGGTCCCATCAAGCAAGTGGGGGACTATGTGTTAGGCCTCAGACGGAGGATGACACAGATGATGGGGCAGGCAACAGCGAATCTTAAGGCTAGCCAGGAATTGAATAAGTACTGGCATGACCTTAAAGCATTGCAAGTGGATTGGACTCTGGGACAGGAGGTCCTCGTGATGGAGCCTACCAAGCCTCGGGCTTTGGCAGATAAATGGACGGGAACCTTCAGGATAATCTCTAAGATGGGCGAGGTCAATTATATGGTTGACATGGGAGCCTCTGGAGTCAACCCTCAGGTTTTCCATGTCAACAGGCTCAAGCCTTTCCACAGGTGAGCCGAGGTCTCATGTCTCTTGCTAGCTTCAGGGCAAGAAGAGGATGAGAGTGAGCCCCTTCCTGATTTGCTGCATAGCAACCCTCAGGCTGGCTCCATGGAGAGAGTATATCTCTCTCCCAATCTGACAGTAGAGCAGCAGAGGGCCTGCAGGGCTTTTCTCCGGCAGTACGCCTCTCTGTTTTCCCTGACACCAGGCCTTACACTGTGGTGTAGGCACGAGATTGACACTGATGACAGTGTGCCTGTCAAAAGCAGGTGCTACCGTATGTCAGATACCATCAAGAACCACATCCAGGCTGAGGTCGCCAAGAAGTTGGACCTGGGTGTTATTGAACCCTCAACCAGTCCCTGATCCAGTCTCGTGGTCCTTGTCCCCAAGGCAAGTTCCCAGACAGGTACCAAGGATTGGCGGTTCTGTGTGGACTACCGAGGAGTCAATGCTGTCACCAAAACTGATGCCCACCCATTGCCCCTGGCTGATGAGCTTGTGCACACGATAGGTGCTGCCAAATTTGTGAGCACCTTCGACCTTACCTCAGGCTATTGGCAGATAGCTCTGACAGACCATGCCAAGGAAAAGACAGCGTTCTCAACACCAGAGGGACTCTACCAGTTTAGAGTCACGCCTTTTGGGTTGAAGAACGCCCCTGCCACTTTCCAGAGATTAGTCAATCATGCGCTCAGTGTGGCTTACCTAGGTGACATTGCCGTCTACAGTTCCACTTGGGACGAGTATTTGACGCATCTAGATAAAGTGTTGCAGGCGTTAAGAAGGGCTAACCTCACTATCAAGGCCACCAAGTGCCCGATAGCTCAGGGGAAAGTCAAATCCAACCTCTCCCCAGTAAAGGACAGGACGTACATGACTGGGAGACTCCCACTACTCAAACCCAGGTGAGAGCCTTTTTGGGCCTCACTGGGTATTATCGCAATTTCATAGCAGACTATGGAACCATAGCTGCACCCCTGACAGCTCTGACTTCGCCCAAACAACCGAGGAAAGTTAATTGGACGGAAGACTGTCAGAGGGCCTTTGATGGCTTGAAAGGAAGTCTGTGTAGGGCACCCGTGTTGTGTGTGCCTGATTACAGCAAGACCTTTATCGTTCAAACAGACGCCTACGACACCGGAATTGGAGCTGTCTTGTCCCAGTTAGATGGCAAAGGAAGGGAACACACCCGATCATATTCATCAGTAGACAACTTAAGGGTAGGGTACTTAGGTGGGCTACTGTTGAAAAGGAGTGTTTTAGTATAGTTTGGAGCCTTAGGCGTTTTAGGCCCCACCTTACTGGGTCTACTTTCAAGGTCCAAACCGATCATAAGCCCCTTAATTGGCTTATGCAGATGAAGGGTGAAAACCCAAAACTGCTCAGGTGGTCCATTAGTCTGCAAGAGCTAGACTTTACCATTGAGCACAGACCAGGGAAGAGTCACGATAATGCAGATGGCCTTTCCAGAAGGTATGTTGACCGTCTGGATGATAGTGTCTATCTCGTAGGAGATTAGGCACCCTAACCTTAGTCTGGGAGAAGGGGGGGGCGACTGTGATGCGGGAAATGCATCGGAGGGACAGGGCCTCCGTATCCTTGTCCTTTACTGTTTTTATCGTGTGTTCTGTCGTGTTTTCCGTGCAGGAGTTCATGTGGGACTCCTGGCGGTGCAGCTCTCTCTCTTTTGGTTTGGTTAACAGACCCGTGGGATACCCTTATGGCACCCATGGGCAGGGGTACAACCCTGTGCCCCTAGTGTATGTTTTTGGGCACCTGTGTGTGACTCACAGAGCAGGGTACGGGCTGGTGGCAGCTCAGTGCTGAAATGACTGGTGCCCTGAGCGTCCTCCATTTTGGGATGACCAGGCCCTGTCATTGGAATCGGTAGATTCCTGATGGAGACAAAATGGCCCCCATGGCCTCTTGCCTTCCATCACCTGTTACCTTGATCTTCCCGAAGTCCCGGGAAGCCCTGCCTCTGTCCCTTCCCCCTGACTGGCTGTTGGGTGGATGTTCCGTATATGGTAGTGTGGGTACAACCTTGTGCCCCTAGTGTATGTTTTTGGGCACCTGTGTGTGACTCACAGAGCAGGGTACGGGCTGGTGGCAGCTCAGTGCTGAAATGACTGGTGCCCTGAGCGTCCTCCATTTTGGGATGACCAGGCCCTGTCATTGGAATCGGTAGATTCCTGATGGAGACAAAATGGCCCCCATGGCCTCTTTGCTTCCATCACCTGTTACCTTGATCTTCCCGAAGTCCCGGGAAGCCCTGCCTCTGTCCCTTCCCCCTGACTGGCTGTTGGGTGGATGTTCCGTATATGGTAGTGTGGGGAAGTGCCGACCAGACTGGCTGGAGCCTTCTCAACGACCATATGTTGTGGGTACGCCTGTTGGTGGGACCTGGGTAAGTGGAGTGTGTGACGAATATGCATTCTATGTTGTGGCTGTCTAGTATCTGGTGTTTGACACAATGGTTGAGACAGCGCTGCCCGAAACCGGTATGAATGCAGCTTGGAGTGTTGAATGGCTCGGTGCTTGTCCCAATACACATAACTTGTTGTGAGTGTCTGGAGAGAAGTGAATGGCCTGAATACCTTGTGTGCCTGATTGGCTCCCTGCCTTCATGAATGCCCGTATTCATGATTGGATGCTTGAGTGTGACCCAGCGGAATGAATGGGAGATCAACAGTATATCTGGAGACCTCTCACTGCTAGTAATCATGTTCGGAAGCTGAAGTCCACTATGACGAATAACTGGAGTAACTGAAGCTTAACCTTGAGCCCTGCTGGAGGAGAAGAATTGCTTTTGCTCTCCTTTGCAATCTGAAAGCTCCTGTGCCTCAAGAACTGACCCAGAGAGGACCTGGTAAGGCGCCCTCATCCCAAGCTACGAGGGACCATCGTGCACAGCGGATCTTTGCCTAAGCTCCCTGGTAGACAGAGCTTCGACAGGCTGGCGACCCGATCCGGGGATTGCTGCGGAACTCCAAGGTTAAGCGCCCGGACTGTTGTCCGCCACTGCCCCCGACCGCTGTCGCCGACTGGAGCCGATGTGCTCCCATTGCCTAAGACCTTCATTGATCCAAGGACACTCTCGCCCGCATCGTCGCTGCTGTATCCTGCCGGAGAAGGCCTGACCGTCGACGCGCCAAGGAGCATCCACCAGTGGGTTTCCCACCACCCAAAGACCACAGAGACGCCGACGACTCAACGCCCTTGCTGGGCCACAGTTCTTCAACTCTTTGCGGTCCAGATCTAATGACATCGAGGTGCCCCGCACGCCTCTTCCTTGCAGGATGTTTACGCTTCCCCGTCAACGAGCACCGCTAGCAACAACGCGGTCACTTCACCGTCGTAGCTCGACCTGTTCTCTGTCGGACGTTCGACGACCCGTGACTCCTGACTTAAAGGGAGGGTACTCAAGAAGGGTTGTCGATTTCCCCGACGAGGAATGGTACAACGCCAGGTACTTTGGGGTTGCAGAACTATTGGAAATTCTAGTGTGAACAATATATGGACTGGGCTTGTATCTTTCTTCTACAGGTTGCCCAGGTGGGGGGATCTCCACACAGAACTGTGTCTAGGTAGCGGGACCAGTATTCTGCCAATTGCTCAACCATCTTACTTTCCTTCCTCTCTCTACTGCTGGCTTCCTCTTTATTTTGATCCGTGTGTCATTCTGACCGTATGCACTTTAATGAGATCTAATAACGTTAATGGTACCACTTTAGAATTGGACATATTTACCATTGTTGATTTTCGGAGTACAAATTGAGTTATTGTGATCGTGTATATGATCTTGAATATTAATTATATAAAAACTGTGTTTTTTAAAAAATTTTATTTTTAAACTTTCTTTATTAAGGGAACGGTTCACAGCAAGACAATTCTCATAAGCAGGGCGACATAGCATGAGCATAATTTCGACAATGACATATATCTATGGCAATGAGACAGGCATCGTCACCTAAGGTGACTGAGTAGGTGTTACATCAGCATCAGACATCAGATCACACAGGTACAGACGTAACAGCGACCATATATCTTTGGGACGACAGGGCGTCGGGACTGATAAGACAAAAAGTTCTTCATCGTCATTCACCTTCCTTAAGTCTTTCAGGAAGTTGGATCGGGTAGGCCCTGCGGCGGTTTTTTAACATTTAAGGATGCAGCGTTTGGCAAAAACATATGAGATATTAAAAAACCTTCTTGTGGTTTCCTTCACCTTTCCAATGTCACCAAACAGGTATTTCAGGGGGGACAGAGCGGCTGGGATCGCCGTTATCTCCTCAAGGAGCTAAGCCACTTCTCGCCAAAAGTCCGCAATAACAGGGCACAACCAGTACATATGGTACGCTTCAGCATCGGGGGCACCACATTTCGAACATGTCCCTGTGCAACCCTCCACAAACTTTGCCAGCCTAGCCGGGGAGTAATGTAACTGATTCAGGATTTTAAATAGAATCAGTCGGAGTCCTGAGTTGATAGAGACCGATTTGGTGAGTTGACAATATCGGGCCCATCTCACGTCATCAATCTTGGTACCCACATCCCGTTCCCAGGTTTCTCTAATAGCGTTTCGTGAGGGGGAATGTGTTTGCACCAAGGTGTATAACGACGAGACTCCCTTATTATGACCATCCATCATGACCATCCATCGTCACCAGAGCTTTAATGCATTAGTTTGTCTGGGGTTGTGCCGGGAAGGAAGGCCATTTAGCAGCAAAAGCTGTTCTCATACGATAGTATTGAAGGCGCTTAAGCTGGCCACCCCGCACTGCACCCAGGAAATCTGTGAGTTTACAAAACATGCCATCGGGGAACATGTCTCGCATCCTGAAAAGTTTATTTGGGGCCCAGGTTCGCTGAAGGGCCTTGTGAAAGGTCTGGGGAATTCTAGAGAAGTTCCACAGGGGTATATCTGGGTCATAGGGGATCTCCAGGCCAATTCTCCTGTAGATCCTGGACCAAGCTCGTGTGGCGGTGTATACCGGGTCGAATGGGCAGATGTTACCATAAGTGGGGTTCAGGAGGACAGATCGTATATCGTTAGGGTGGACTGCATGCTTTTCAAGAAGAATGTGTGGGGCTGTGTCTTCGGGGTCAAACCAATGTTTCACAAATTGTGCCTGTGCTGCTATACAATATAATTCAAAATCAGGTGCCGCAATCCCGCCCTGTGAGTATGGCTCCACCATCTTGTTCCAGCCCAGCCTAGCAGTTTTCCCGTTCCAAATAAAGAAAGACGCCAATGATTTAAGTTTCTCAAAAAAGGGTTTACCGGGCCAAATCGGGATGTTGTTGAAGAAATATAAGAGTTTGTGTAGAACTACCATTTTTAGTAGGGCCACTCGGCCATATAAGGACAGAGGGAGATTAGCCCATAGTTGGAGCTTGGTCGTAAGGGTGAGAAGTAAGTCGCCGTGATTATGCGAGTACAGCAGCTGTCTATCTCTGGCCACCATGATTCCCAGGTATCTTACCTGCGTGGGGGCAGGCTTAAACCCCGTAATATGAGATAGGTCACCTGTATTAGGGGTCAATGGAAATATTTAAGATTTTGGGACATTGATTTTATATCCTGAATATTCCGAGAACTTGTTTTTATCGGACATAATGTGTGGCACATTCTCATGTGGGTCCCGGACATATAACAACGTATCATCCGCGTACAGTGATATAATTTGGGGAGGGCCAGTCATCCTGAGACCTCTGTGTGAGTGGTGCTGACGGATGTATTCCACTATCGGTTCAATAGTGAGTGCAAAGAGAATGGGCGAGAAAGGACAGCCCTGTCTGGTCCCTCTGTGTAATTGGAAAGAAGGGGACAAGGTGTTATTAGTTAGGACCTTGGCAGATGGTTGGGTATATAGCAGCCAGATGCATTTAATAAAATATGGGCCAAGTCCAAACCTCTCGAGTACCAGGAAAAGGTATGTCCAGGAGACGGAATCAAAGGCCTTTTCGGCATCTAGGGCCACCAGAGCCGCTTTTGCCTCCGGATCTATTTGCACCAGAACATTAAATAATCGTCTCAGGTTTAAAGCTGTAGATCTGGTTGGTATAAAGCCAGCTTGGTCAGGGTGGACCAGGATTGCCATGTACGGCAGGAGTCTGGTGGTCAGCCCTTTGGCGAAGATTTTCGCGTCAGTGTTGATTAGGGAAATGGGCCTGTAAGAGGCCATATCCTGTGCTGTTCTGCGTGGCTTCAGGAGGACCGTAATGACTGCTTCACGCATCGAGTCTGGAAAGATATCACAATTCATAGCCTCTTCCCACACTTTCAATAATAGTGGGGCCAGCTCACCCTGAAATTCTTTGTACAGTTCGGCGGTCAGGCCGTCTGAGCCAGGGGCGCGGCCTCCGGATAGAGATTTAATGGCAGCAGTGAGTTCTTCGATAGTAACGGGTTGATCCAAAATGTTTCATGTCGTTTGAGTAAGTGTTGGGAGATCGAGGGAGTTTAGGTACCTGAACGTGTCTTCCCTGGTTTTAACATCATGATCAGAGTACAGAGCAGAGTAGAAATCAGCAAAAGTAGAATTGATGTCCCTTTCTTTATTGACCATGACCCCAGTAAGGTTCTGGATAATAGCGATTGGGTTAAGGTGCCTGTCTGTTCTAAGCATGTTAGCCAGAAACCTCCCCGCTCTATTACTCTCCACGTACCTGCGGGCCTTAGCCAGGCAGCCATGTATAAGACTTCCCTGTTGGCTAGCTCATTGAATTCCTTAAGGGAAGCGTGAATCTTAGATAGGGTTTCCTTGTTCAATGTGGCGCTATATTCCGTCTGTAATGCTTCTATTGTGGCTTCGGCCACACCCAGTTCCCTTCTCACTGCTTTCAGCATACCCGCAGACTTACCCAGTATAGTACCCCAAATCCAAACTTTTAATGCCTCCCATAGGGTAGCATAGGTGCTCACCGAACCCTCGTTCAACTCCAGGAATTCCTCAATTTCAATATGTAGTGCCTCACAGATATTGGGGTCCCTAAGGATCGGAGAGGGCATTCTCCACCTTTTAGCCGGAGGTGGGGAGTCATCTAGGCTGATGTCTAGTGTTATCGGAGAGTGGTCTGAGAGCGTGCGGGGGTGTATCACACAGTCAGTGATCGCCCTAGAGAGGGATGAACTAATGAACCAATAATCTATATCGGAGTGGAAGTCATGAACAGATGAGTAGAAAGTGAATTTCCTCTCATATGGATGTAATGTGCGCCATGCATCAATTATATCGGTCTGTTCCATCATCTGTCTAACAGTAAGTGCCGCTTTGGACGGGGCTCTGGGGGAGGTAGATGAGCGATCCAGGGAGTGATCAAGTATCATATTAAAGTCCCCACCCCATATTATTTGCGCCTCTCCCGATGTGGACAGCATATCGAGGATTGTGCAGTAAAATAGCGGATCATCTATATTAGGACCGTATGTGTTAATCAGTAATATTTGCCGTCCCGCGACCTCCCCCATACCAACACGCATCTACCTAGAGGGTCTATCTTACTAGAAAGATACCAGAAGCATAGCTTGGGATGTATAAGTGTCAGGACTCCCCTGGACTGTGCCGAATACTCTGTGAAGCACCTATGAGGTCCCCATCATGGGAGAAATTTGGTATTGATACTCCCCAGCGCATGTGTTTCCTGTATCAGAAGGATGTAGGGGTCGTGGCGTGCAATCTATGCAGCAATTATTCTTGCCTTGACTGGATTGTTGAGACCCTGAATGTTCCAGGAGAGTAGTCTAATGCTTAAGCCACTTTTAGTCTGCGCCATAGTTCCCTATCGGGAGGAGCATTTCCCAAGTATGGTGCCATTGTCTTAAGTGATGTAAGAGTCCTGCTGGAAAATAGTCCCCTGATTTTAACTTTGTAACATCCCCAACCATGCCTGGGATAACACCAGGACAAACTTTTACCTGTTTCCCCCACCAACCTCCACCCGCATCATCAACCCCAACCCGATGATGTATCCCATCAACCATAACTTGGGAAGTCTCCTGGGGGTGTGATCTGTACTCACGTGACCGACCACCATGGGGGGGCTCACGGCCCTACGACAACATATGGTGGACAGGGCCACCTCGCCGTCAACGGGTTATTGAACTTGTGGCAAGGCAGTGCGGAGTAAGTCTTATCAGCCAGCATGGTCCTCCGGTTCCGCCATCGGCCGGGGTGGCAAGTTGCGGTTAGTCTCCCGGCTCCCCGGGGGAAGTGGGATTGAGGCCTCGACATACATCATGGCCTCCCTAGGATTCTCAAAAAAGTGTGCTCGGCCTCCGTGTTGGATGCGCATTTTAGCCGGGAAGACAAGTGCAAATGGGATCTGGCGTAGCCTCAGCTGTCTCTCGACCGGTTCGTAGGACCTCCTCAGCGTTTGCACATTAGTTGAAAAATCCGGATAAATGTGTATCCTGCTGTCTTCATAATGTAGAGAGCCTTTTTCCCTGGAAAGTCTCAGGATAGCGTCTCTGTCTCTATAATTTAGGAGTCGGGCAATGATCGTGCGGGGCGCTGCTCCAGGCTTAGAACGGAGGGCCAGGGTGCGATGGGCTCACTCCACGAGAAAATTATCAGAGAAAGCATCGGGGCCCAAGAGGGATTTCAGGAGGTTTTCCACCTGGCGTTCCATGGAACCTTTTCCGAAGGATTCGGCTACCCCGACCAGGCGGATGTTGTTTCTCCTGGAACGAGATTCAAAGTCCTTGCACTTACTAAGGGTTTTCTGAGGGTCACCCTTTAACTGAGCGATATCGTGGCTGTGTTGTGCTATCGAGTCCTCGTTGACTCCAATTCTGTTCTCTGCCTCCATAGTGTGTGCGCTTTCCTGTCAACCCTTGCCTTCATAGAGCTGATCATGGCCCCTATGTCGTCCAGTTTGCTGTTAACTGCCAGGAATCCACTCTGGACCATCGATAATAGTTTGTCCACTCTTTCGTTCATTGGAGATTCCAGTTGGCCGCCCGGTGGCTCAGTTGGTGCTTCGGCAGACCCATGAGGCTGGGAGCTGGCAGTTTTCTTGGGGCCCATACTTTTCTTTTCGCTGCGGCCCATATATTAAATCTGTTGGGTTGCGTCCACACACTTCTGGTGCCCAGTGGTAGTCGGTGGTCAGCGATCACCGGCACTTAGGCGTGTGACTCAATCATCTGCGTAGTTTGTGGGCAGCATGTGCTGCATATAGGGAGGCGAGGGCAACACTGCTTGTGTGGCAGGTATGTGAGGAGGAAATGTGCCAGAGCGACCCAGGAGGAGCCACGGCAAGGGCACCCACCTTAGGATGTTATCAGCAGGCCCCAACAACCGAACGCAGCTGGCACGCCGCCGTTGGCAAGGTACGACTCGGTTTTCAGTTTAAGGATCATCTCGCGGGCAGCAACGGCTCAGGAAGCGGGTCGGTGCCCCGCTGAAAAAGAGTAATGTTCCGTCCGGGACACTTGCGCTGTACACCCGGGAGGAGAACCGGGGGCCAGCAGGATATATTCACTGGCAACTCCGAAGTGTATCAGGAAGGCACCCGGCAGCAAAAAGGCACGCAGCGTGGCTCCTACCCTCTCTGGCCTGTAGGCGAGCTGACGCCTCTGGCTGTCGCGTGATTTCTCTGGAACCGTGGTTCGGGTATGCCGCCGCCACGCTCACGGTGTAGGTTTCCAGTCCGATATTTCAGGATTGAGCCAGTGTTTCTGCAGGGGAATCAGTGGAATGATGCCGCAGGTCTTCCGCTGCCGAAAACAGATGTTTATTGGAGTGTAGGTGGCCCCGAACAGGATTCATTTTATGATAGGATATGTTACGGGCCGTAGCTCTCCCTTCAGACGGCCATAGACGTCATGCGCAACAGCGCCTCCCATAAAAACTGTGTTTTAACTGATACAGTGTGTGGACCTTCCTTCGTGGGTGCTCGGGGACTTCACTGTACTTAAGGATCCAGTTGCCATCACCTTCGGAGAAGCTAGGCCTTGATTTCTCGACCACAACTACCAATATTATTAAATCTTGCCAGGGGTCTCTGTGTCTCTCCTCTACCAAATAGAGAGCGGAAGTACAGACCCCCCTCCGGTCTTTACACCCACCACACTCACTTTCTGGGCTACTAGTTCCCAAATCCCCCCCTTTTTTTTTAGCTGTGCAGCTCTTTTTAGGTCATTGGCAAAGACCACATCTGCATTTTCAGCAAGAGTGTCAGCAAGAATTGTCAGTTCATCCTCCGAGAACCGCTCCTTCTGCTGCCGGGATGCCCCTTTCTTCACTGCCTCTGGCACGATGCTGGTGGAGTAGAAGATGTTCTTGAGGCTCCAGGTCCTGTGTCTCGAGGATGACAATGGATTGTGTTTTCCAAGATTGCCGCCATGCCGCTTCCCGTTCTGGCACGATGACGTTACTTCCGGTTCCGCTATTGGCAGTAGCCACTAATAGTGGTGGCCGCTAATGCCGGACTCGTTGATCCCAGGCCCGTTATTTAGAGGTGGACGGTGGCGGAAGGACAGTCTGCGCTTTCCATGATGTCGCTAACAGGGTTTTTTGGGACTTTTGTGGCAACGGCGCTACTGTCGATACCGGCATGCAGCATACTCGTAATCGGCCGCTGTTAGCGGCGTCATTGCTACATGTACACAGTATTTCCTTCATGCCGATAAAAACTGTTTTTTACCGCGAATCTCGTAATGACCCCCAATGTCACTGGAAAAAGTTGATATAGAGGGCTATCACGCAGACACGCACTAAGGGTGGTCCTATAATTGCCATTGACCAAAACCTTAAATGCACGCATACAGAGGTAATAACGCGATCAAATGACCTACTCACAATTAATATTTCTTCCCCTAGTTTGCATGCAAATGTCCTGTTGGTCAATGTCTACTGGAACGTTGAAAATATGTCTCTGGTGGATATACATGCTGAAACTAATTACCTATTTTTGAGACGGTTGGAGAAAAAACAAAATCTGCATATCATTCTGGGGAGAGATCTAAATGCAAAATGTGCAGAGGTTTACAGCAAGAAAGGTCGGGAAGTAGCAAAAAAAAACAAATGTACAAGGGGAGCCGAATTGGGAGCTTTGTGGAATGAATATCTGAGTTGGGATTTAAACATATTCCTTCCTGCGGAGGACGAGATAGGAAATGTTTTTTTCACTTGGTGTAGAGGACAAAAAAAGATCTTGGATTGACCATTTCTATGGGCCTCATTACACGGATGGCGGAGAACCATGGCGCTATTAGCGCCATGGTTCATGCCGGTAAAATACCGGCACCGCCTTGGCGGAAAGGGGAATTACCGCCCCATTCCAAGGTTGGCGGGGCGGTAATTCCCCCTTCCACCATTGCCCTTCCCCATTCCCATTTTTGGCCCATAGGGCTCAATGGGAATGGGGAAGGCGCTAATTACGGTACCGCAAATTGCGGTACCGTAATTAGCTCCCTGGGTCCCTTTGCGGGTTGGTTTTTAACGCCTGCAAAAAGCAGGCGTTAAATCCCCCAACCCGCAAAGGGACCTCGTAGTAAGGCGGTAAGGATTTACCGGTACCGGTATTTTACCGGTACCAGTAAATCCTTACCGCCATCCGTGTAATGAGGCCCTATGTCTCACTCGAACTAGAAAAGACATGTGAACCCCTGACTAAGGGCACAGCTTCTGGCATCGACCACTTTCCATTAATTCTGTCACTACGAACACCATTCTCCATGGTAAACTTGGACCCTTGCACTGTTTTTTGTCCCCAGAAACGGGAAGTCTCTCAATAAGGTGGAATTCTCTGACTTGTAGGACTTGTTGAGATGGGAGCACCTTTTGAGCAATGTGGGTAGTAGTGGTGATTGCTTCCTACATTTAATCACATGCTATTGAACTGTATGAAGCAGCTCAGTAATAGAGGTCAAGTTCAACACAATAGGGAGCATCTACACACTTTTGATCAAAGGGTGAGGGAGGCAAAAAGGGTTAAGAGAAACTCACTACTGGCCTTGGCTTCCAAAGATATTAGAAGCCTTAAAATTCTCAAGTACAAGAGATGAGTTGTGGTAACCCATAAACGACTTTTGAAGTCGCTTACACAGGAAACCCAATTTAGTGAAAATCAAAGAAAAGCGGTGGTGTGGCCCATTTACATGGCCATTTACATTGCCTCCATTGACATGTCTAAATAAATAAATAATAAATAACTAAAGCATTTGACACGGTTATCAGGCACACTCTCTGGACAAAGCGGCTTGCTTAGAAGGTGCCGGTAAAGATGCAATTTATGGCTTTGCTTCACACAAACACCACTGGGAGGGTTAGGTTGGGCAGGGAGGGAGCCCTCACAGAATGAATACCTACATATATGGGATTGCATCAGGATGTGTCTGGGGCCCATCCCTGTATAACTTATATATGTCTATTGGTAGAATATGGGAGGCGGATATAACAAACCCAATGAAAATGGGTACAGTCCAATTGGACTGAATTGCCTTTGCAGACGATATTGTACTATTCGATAAAACCCTGATTGGCCTGCACAAGAAACTTTGTCTCTTTCACAGCTATGCAGTAGAAAACTACTCAAAGGTTAACAGACAAAAGTCCAAGTTCATGATATTTACTTCCAAAAGACGACCAAAGACATTTAACTGGAGAGTGGGTGATCAACCTTTGGAAAGAGTGACATCCCTAAGATATTTGGGCTACTGTTTGACAAACAGTAGTTCAGTGGCGGGATGGAAGCTGTATCTCAGGGGTAAATACATTCCGCTCCTTAAATGAAGAGAATCTACGCACAGCTGCGTTGGTATTCACTGTAACCACTTGTTCAATTCTACTTGCTAAAGTGGAACCCATGCTACTGTATCGGCTAGATATTTAATCATTTGACTTGGGGGTCTATTTAAACACGATACAAGGGCTATTATAGAAAAAAAGTTCTGGCCCGGGCAAATTAAATTCCAAATGCAGTTATCAGACACAATTTTGGTCTGATTTCATTCGCTGCCAGAGCAAATTGGAGAAAACTCACAGAATTTGCCAGACTACTAAGCGCTACGAAAAACTCCCTTATTGAGTGGTGGGGGGGCGAACAGACCTCAACTACAGCAGTCACGATAAACAACTTTAAACCTGCATGAATTAAATGTTATCACAAATTGGCTCCATGATGGAGAAGCTAACTAATAATGCGTGTAATGTCAAAGAAAATATTGTTTAAATATGACTGGTGTGAGACAACAGATCCGTTACCATCTTATGTTCTTCATGCAGAATATGCAAAATGTATTTGGAAATGGGAGGACATTACAAAATATATAATCCTTTTTCCAAGTCCTAAAACCCGGACTCAATACCTACGCTTCCGTCTAATACCTTACATTGGAACAGATAGGGAAATGGGACAAGTTTAGAACTGATAATGGTGTCACAATGGAAAGCATCTGGTCTTGCACTGTCAGGCGCTTAGAGAGCCAAGAGTACGACTTCTGAGATCCACGCAGTTGACTTGGCTCACATTGTTTAGGTTGATGTGGGGTGATTGCCAAACTTTAATCTTATCGTTGTGATCACCTTTTTCAAGGATTCTCAGAAAAAGGTTGGAGGCCTTTTAGGTATTACTGGGCAAAACATCCCTTCCGTTCCTCTATGTGGGACTTCTTGCCGCATATAACAGCAGGTGGAATTGTGAGTAGTACCATTGGGGTTTGAGGTGGGATTTACCCAGTGGTAATGTCACAACCCTCAGCCCTGATCCCCACTGGCAAGCCCATTGTCCAGGTGGAATCAGGACTCGGACTCGGATCGCTTATAAGGCCTGGCATCCACTTCTCAGGCCCTCTTGGGGCCAGTCCTGGCGCCTTTGGCCAGGCTTATAAACAAAGATAGACATCTGCTTGTGGAACTACTTTTTAGAGCTTTCAGCCAACATGGAGGCATCCACATAGCTTGATTCCTAGAACCTAGTGTTTTGGGTGTGGTGGCCTAGGGACTACTTTACCTGGACTACTTAGAAGTGGCTATTTAAACCACACCCGAACAAGACAACACGCTCCATGTTACTTTGCTACTAGCAAAGTGACGCTCACCGTGTCCAGCTTTCTCACGAGCCTGAGGAATTCCGGACCTGCAGAAAACAAAGAACATCGTTAGCAGCAGAATCTTACCTGTAATCTCCATCCTTCACTGCTTGCAGTTCCTGGGCAGCTCCGTTTGAAGAGTTTGCTGCCCAGATCGAAGGACCTGAAAAAAGGGAGAAAGACATTATTAAAGGAGGTAAAACAGACATTACAACCACGAAGCGCTTAGAGACTTACCTGGCTGGCTGATTTTCGACCGGCATAGCTCCAGAACTCCATCTGCGCTGGGAGCACACCACGACCTACGAAACAGAGAAAAGCACAGGTCAGTGAGGACAAGACATCGCTGTGCTGCGCAAAGCGCCTCCTTACCGCATCATAGCGCTATTGTGCGCCATCATCTACTGGTGAGAACCAGCCTACCCAGTTCTGCAAGCAGATACTCCGCGCACATAAGTGAGATAAAAAGAGACATTTTTGAACAGAGAAAAGGCATGCAAGAATAATAACGCCATCAATCGCAATAAGACCTACCTGAAAGACACTACCAGGGCCGCAGACAGTGAAGTAACTGGACCGCCCGTGCCCACAAAAGACCACACGCCCCTACCCAGAGAGCAGGATGGAGAGCTCACCAATTCCGACAGCCAGGTGAGAAGAGGACCCGGAGGGGCTGAAAACACAAGGGAGGTGGGGGAAAACTTACGTTGGTCATCCAGTCCTAATATAGTCTTCATTTCCAGGCGGAATCCCATCGACATCGAGAACCACACCAGGGAGTCATAGAGAAGGGCACCAATGACCAACTGGCTGGGTGGCGTCCCTGTGGATACCAGGTGAGCGTAACAGGTAACTTATTGGGCACAAGTTAATCCTGGTTGTTTTATATAAATCTGGTTCTTGACTTTGTGCACAATGAAAATATGGAACGTATGGAGGAATTGTGCCATCATATGACATGTTCTGTTTTTTAACAAACTGCATGTGTTTTAAATTGTATTTTATATTTGAATTTCATCTGTTACTTATGGAACTTGTATATTTTTCTGCTTTTCTACTTCAATGTATGATGTGAAAGGTTTATAACTTGTTTATAAAACAAAACACAATTAAAAAAAATAAAGAAAACTCTCATGCTTGTGTGACTCTTTAAATAAATTCAGATATTGTGTTCTTTAAAATGAATACTTCTATGCTAAACCCAATTATCCAGACAAAGGGCCTCATTACAAGTGTGGCAGTTCGGAAGTAAGGGTACCGATAGCAATGTACCACCACCCTTTAGGAACCGCCACACTACAAGTCTGCCTGCAACGGCCTCAGTAGGCAGAGTTGTCACAGAACTCTGGCATCGTTAGCAACGGTGCCATTGATTCCATGTCCCGATTCCAGTGGGGACTTACACTTTCCGCCGCCTGTTATCCCAGGTCACCGGGACTTGTAATGTCCTGGTGGAACCGGTATCTCAGGTGGCGGAAAGGTATTGTGAGTTTGCGGCAACCCGCCAGTTGCACCAGGGAGTTACCGCCAAAATCGCTATGACGCCCAAAGTAGGAAACGTACAAGGTATTCTTATATGCATGTCCAAACTAGAAATCAACCACGTGCAACCCTCAAATAAGAATTATACGTAAATCCAATGATTTCTCTGATCTCAACACTTGTTTATGGTGCCATAGAAAATTAAGTGAAATATCTACTATGCATTTCTTATGAGATTATTTTGTGCTTTCTTTGAAATATGATGCAAACGAGCGGTGATCATTTCAATATTTATATTGGAGAAGGTAGCATATTTTTGTCCAGAATAGTTATCCTGAGTTGCTGTTATGTGAATGGATGTTTTTGTACATTATTTATGAAAAGTATTAGTGAGCTTATAACAGGAAGGTTGTGTTTAGTTTTCTGTAGACAACCTGCCTGTATTTGTGTGGATTACTGTGGGTGACTTCCACAGTTTTCAAAGTTAGGGGACACCTTTAATTTCGATTTTGTATTTTAAATAAAACTGAATATTCAGATTAAAAGCAGAATGATTTTGGGCCAAAATTGTGGTGGTGGTGGTGGCTGTTAGATCACGGGATGCATCTCTATATAATGAATCTTGAAATCTAAGCTAAAGGGCCTCATTACAAGTTTTGCAGTCTGGAATTAGCGTGCAAGTAATTCTGTTTACCAGCATGGTTCTGACCTGCTAAACTAGAAGTTTGCCAGTGGGGTTGACTGATTTACCTCTGGAGGTAAATCAGGCCCCCTACCGGCAATAACAGCTGGTATTACCGGCACTGGTATTACCAGTGCCGGTAATACTGGCAATTGCTACACAGGACAGCAAAGTGATGTATCTGTTTTCCACAGTGATCACCCATCTGGCCTGTAGATTCTTTTCTTCAAGCAAGGATGAACGGGGAGAGGCTCTACAGGGTGAGAGAGGGCTGAAGGGAAGGAGTGCATAGTTCCACTATTGTGTTTATACACTTTGTCCCTTGACACACACATACACACACACACACACACACAGTCACTCAATGTAACAGATACATGAGTGCACACACTTAAAAATTTTGCAACACATTTCAATATATTCAAACATGCACACATATGCACTTTTTTGTTTTACGCAGCTTTAGGTTCATACACTATTTTAGGGATAGTCTTCCAGTCTGACCGCAACGATCAGGATGCCTTGTACTGGCATAGCAGAGGCTCAAAATCCCCTCGGTGTGATTTACTATTGTGTGACCCCCCCTTGCTCTAGTGCCACACTGCAGATCTGGAGATGCGGGGTCATCAGCTGCACTAGTGCTCAAGATCGGATTAAAGACAGTTCAGCATCCTATTGTTTACTGACAATATGCTTCTCCTTTCTAAATTAAGAATTTGATTTGTTATACTCACGGGTCAAGGTCAGTGGTCCCCCCAACTGTTTGGAGAGTACATTGAGTGTGTTGAAAATGTTGATAATGTGGGGGTACAATTGTATAAGTCTGCTACTTGGACTACCCAAATACACCCAAGAATATCTTGCTACTACCTATAGGGAAGAGATCAGGAGTCCACATAATGTTAAAAAATCTGAAACTAGGCAAAAGGTTTTATTTCAAAGAACCCTTGCTGTACCAAATAGTAGCCCATCGATCGATATCCATCAATAGCTAGGAGACCTTGGAATTGTGAATGAGATTAAAGGGAAAGTTTGCTCAAAAATGTTATTGTCCCGATCGTTCAGGCATGTATTTTGAGGCATACTGTAATCGATTGTAAACATTTTTCCTATGCATCTTACCTTAGTTTTCCTCTCTTTTACACATGCGAAAAAAAATGGGTTGGGCGCTGTCATCTTGTGGTAATCTTATCCGTTGATGCATCGCCCTAAGATCAAGTGCCCTCGCTGCAAGAATACAGATCACCAGCCCCTCAAACTGACATCACCAAACGCTTACGCTTCTTTTCACAACACCAATGCACATCTCGTGTCAATGTTCTCTGCGTTCAAGCTATTGACTTGTCTCCATGGAAATGCCTAGATTCCTCTTTCCTCGACAAGTATAAACAGACCCTATCTGAACAGACAACATTGCAGTTGCTTTTTCCTTCGTTTCACTGTATGTAGTTTTGTTCGCACGTGACTCGTTTCTGCTCTGTTCAGCTATCTTCCTAGTACGACGTCCCGCAAACAGGTACTTACACAGGCAGAAATGATTTAACTGGTACTTGTGTTTTATTTAAATATTTCTCATATTATGTACCAATGTCTTCACCAAACCTTATTTAATTTCTGTTTGAACATGTGACTATGCGAAATTTCATAATTTGTACCGATTGTGCATTTATTTGCGCTATGGTTATAACATTGCAATATATTTTCTTTTCCTTCCCTTCTTTAACAGTATTTGCTACATACAAACAACAATATTTTATTTTTCTCACTGTGGATTTTGTACTTATTCAATTTTCAGGAACTATGGCAACAATACAGCCCTACCAGTGTGAGCCTGAATATTCTGAAGAGGAATTAATTGAAAGATAAAGATAAAGAAGTGGAAACAATGGGGAATCGGACTATAGTTGAGACGATGAATCACTGGAGCCTGAGCCTAGTCGCATGGAAGAAGTTTCAAACTGGTGCACCTGCAATCGTTGCAAGGTCATGCCAACCAAGGTGGAAAACTGCTGCTGCCAAGAAAACTCTGGATGTTTGTCCTACATTACCGAAGAAGAAACACCACCGCTATGCATTCCCGAGCTGCATGACTTCAGGACAACCTGCCTCACAAGGTCCGTTTTGCGGATTATGATGGTGCTTATGCACGAACTTCGTGCAACAGTTTGCCCTCATAATCCAAGTAACGAGTAAGTGTACTGTAGATGTGATGTCATTTTGACCATTGAGATGACTAACATTTCATGTTGTTCTCCTACATTGTCGTAACTTCAATCGATCATTGACGAATGAATTTAGTCTGTAAATTGAATACATTTCTCATACTTATTGCACATTAGAGTGTTCATCGCTTGCATGCCTTTCACTTTTGACTAAAAAACAATATTTCCCTATTTCCTTCGATGGATGTTCATTTTTGTAATTTGTCGATACTTCAAAGCACAAGTATATTTTTTGTGAAAGCTACTTTTTTAAGGGGAACTATGCAAACAAATTTAGGATGCATTTTTTCAAGTAAATTGGTACACTTAGCTGGTTCATTCAATTAAAATATTTCTGTTTCTCTTTCACAGGTGGTATAGGCTGGTGGCCTACCATTTGTTTACATGGTGGATTCATGGGAGGCTTGTATTCTGCCTCAACAAGTAATACCCACCTGTGCCGTACGAGCCATTCGCGCCAAATTCCCCAGTGACAGCGGACAGTAGAGGGGATTTTGAAACACTGTGCCTCAACCTCACATATACAACTTATTGTTTGTTTGTGCCATCAACATCAACAAACTAAAGAAAAATACAAATGAGCTATTATGAATAGTTGTTTGAATTTTTCACTGAGTCAGGAACAGGCCGAATCATCTATGAGGGTCATGAAAGAATGGTTGGTGACCTTTTGCCCTTGCCTCGTACCCATCCACCCCCATCCAGTATCAATGGCAGTTCGCACCTGTGGCTGTGCGCTCGAAAGGGGGCTGGGTGGGTGGGAACACTCAAGTTGCCGAACAACATGTACACCTCAAAGGGGTCTTCCACACGAGCACCATTGTTCACATGGCCTCGCCAGAACTGGTGTCTCCAGACTCCCCTTTGAAGACCATGTCCCAGCAATCAACTTAAGTGTGTGTCTCTTAAGCAGTTTTCCAATCCTTTTGCACTCGTCTAATGCCCATCCACCCCCTCCCAGTATCAATGGCAGTTCGAACCTGTGGCTGGGCACTCACAAGGGGGCTGGGTGGGTGGAAACACTCAAGTTGCCAAACAACATGTACACCTCAAAGGGATATTCCTCACGATGACCATTGTTAAAATGGCCTCCCCAGACCTGATGTCTCCAGACTCACCTTTCAAGATCCTGTCCCAGCAATCAACATAAGTTTGCATTTCTTCAGCAGTGTTACAATCCTTTTGGGCTCAATTAATGCCTGTCCACCCTCTACCCCTCCCAGTATCAATGGCAGTTCGCACCTGTGGCTGTGCACTCGCAAGGGGGCTGGGTGGGTCGGAACACTCAAGGTGCCAAACAACATTACACCTCAAAGGGATCGTCTGCATGGTGACCATTGTTCACATGGCCTCCCCAGATCTGGTGTCTCTAGATTCCCCTTTTAAGACCCCGTCCCAGAAATCAACATACATTTGTGTCCCTTGAGCAGTGTTGCAGGCCTTTTGCTCTCGCCTAATACCTATCTACCCCCACCCCAGTATCAATGGCAGTTTACACCTGTGGCTGTGCGCTCGCAAGGGTGCTGGGTGGGTGTTAACACTCAAGGTGCCAAACACAATGTACACCTCAAAGGGATCTTCTGCCCGGTGACCATTGTTCACATGGCCTCCCCCGATCTGGTGTCTCCAGACTCCCCTTTCAAGACCCTGTCCCAGCAATCAACATAAGTTTGTGTCCCTTGAGCAGTGTCCCAAGCCTTTTGCACTCACCTAATGCCCATTTACTCACGCCCCGCAGTATCAATGACAGTTTGCACTTGTGGCTGTGAGCTTGCAAGGGGGCTGGGTGGGTAGGAACACTGAAGGTGCCAAACACCATGTACACCTCAAAGGAATCTTCTGCATGGTGACCAGTGTTCACATGGTCTCCCCAGACCTGGTCTCTCAGACTCCCCTTTTAAGACCCTGTCCCAACAAACAACATAAGTTTGTGTCCCTTGAGCAGTGTTGCAGGCCTTTTGCTCTCGCCTAATACCTAGCAATGTCCACGGTTGCAAAGCAAATTAAGAAAACAAGGGTAAAGAACAAACCAGTTTGTTTTGGAGAAGTTTTTAAGTGAATGTTTTAGACATATTATATTTTTAGTTGGAAAATCTTCTGTATGTGTGCTATATATTGAGCATGTTTTTCTATATATCTGTTACAGACCCAGGAGGAAGAGGAGTATAAAGACTCTGACAACAACTAAAACCAAATATGTTGCTTGCCAATGGGATTTCACAATGGAGCAACTAATTTTTTGAGGCACAGCGTGGTCCAGTCAATAATCAGAGTCGTGATTCATCTGTCCAGTGTCTGGAAAATTAATGGAATCTCATCTGCGAACCATATAAAGTTACCATGGACCATTGCTACTTTGTGAAAAGCCACCCAGACAAAACTGAAGACACTGATGATGCATTGTAATTGCTTTCAGACCCATTGAGACAATCTACACCCTCGAAAAATATTCCACCCACCAAACATTCAATGCACCTGTTTCTCCAATTCTTGCAGAAATAACACAGCCAGAACTAACAGAGGCTGAAGCATAAATGCAATTGACTGATGAATCTGCTCAAGATCTCAACTTCAGTATGCCTAGTTTGGGAGACTTGACTACCACTGTCAAGTCCCAAAACACAGTACTCCAGGACGATTGGCTATTAAAGGAGAAAGAATACATTGTAGTTGACTGCTGCCTGCTACATGGTTATTAAAGGAGCAAAAATACATTGTAGTCGACTGTTTCCTGCTAGAGATTATGCAAATGATTAAATGTGATCATAAATTAAGTGGGAGCATATGCGGGGAGCCATTGGTGAATTTCTCTTGTGTACTCCAAGGCACCAACCTGAAAATCCAGGCCAGCTGTGTCCATCTCCATAACACATTTTCATGGTCTGCTCAACCGATGCCCAGTAAAGTGCCTGCTGGAAATGTACTTTTTTCAGCAGCTTTACTGTTCGGTGGATCGACTTTCAGTAAGATTTCCAGTTTCTGTGAATTTGTGGGACTTGAGTTCCTTGCTGAATCCCAGTACTACAAATATCAGAGGGAATTTGTGTTCCCCGCTATTAGTCATGTCTGGAAACTGGAACAGATGTCAATGGACAGTACACTCTCTGGCAAAAGGGTCAGCTAGCTGACGAGGGACAGTGTGACAGTCCAGGATTTTCCACTAAGTACTGCACTTACCACTTTCAAGACATGGAAATTAAAACAAATTGTGAGTTTGGTCATCATGCAGGTGTCTGAATGTATATCGTCTGTGCCATGGGGAAACATGGTTTCATTAAATTCATCGAACTTCTGGAATCCAGGGGAATGCAAATAGACCTAATAGCCACTGACAGGCATGTTGGAGTTGCAAAAGCTATGCGAGAGCAGTTTCCACACATTCAGCATCAATTTGATGTAAGGCATGTTGTCAAATAAATCACTAAAGAAATTGCAGCTGCTTTTCAAAAAAGGGTTCAGAACACCTTTTAAAGTGGTCACAGTATATCAGCAACCATCTTTGGTGGAGCTCCAGAACTTGTGATGGATCTCTAGAAATTCTTCTTGAAAAATGGCATTCATTGATGCACCATTGTTTCAACATACACTCATGGAGAGAAAACAAACATTTCCACGAATGTGCACATGCACCATTATTGACGGAGCAAGACCATAAGAAGAAGTGGTTGGTGTCATGTTCCCCTCCACACACAGCACTTGAGAAGATTGTGTACAATAAAACGCTTTCAAGAGACCTGAAGGGACTCACCGAATTCTGCCATATTGGAGATTTTGAGGTGTTCCATAATATGTGCCTAAAGTACAGGTCAAAAAGGTTGCATTTTGGCATAGACGGTATGGAGGCCAGAACAAGACTGGCTGTACTTGCGCAAAACCAGAACAATGTGAGTGAACAAGCAAAAACTGCAGGAACACTTTGGGGTGCTTCATTACCTCATGGCCTACAAAACAAAGCAAACAATAGGTGACCAAGCCAATATACCAGGAAATGGATTTTGAATTTGTGAACGATCTGACATTGACTGTGTTGGCCATGCATACGCATGGAATGGCTCCAAATTTTGTTCCCAGGACACAAACAATGTCACAGATCATTGCAAACGAACCTTGACCTCCAAAAATGGAACTTGTTGAAATGTTGACTTCCAGATTTAAATGATTTGTTGCTTTCCTCAAAATCTGTTCAGAATCAAAATTTCAATATGTTCCGTAATGTTTGGACATTGTACAGAAACAATCTATTGGTATTACACTTGCAATTTCAATGCTCGATAATGTATTACAATGTATTTATTCATGCCGATATAATCATATTTAAGATGCATTAATGTGTTTCTTTTACTATACGTTCATTTATATTGCTTATCCTCTGTATTGAAGACACATGTCTGGGATTGCTGTTGGTACTCTTTTTCAGAAGAGAATTGCCATAGCATTTTGGTGCTGGACTGCCCATGTGGGTGGGACAAAGACTGAAATGCAAATGGATATTTCCCATCTGTGAACGTTACAGTGAGCTAAATTGTGGCTGCGGATTCTCAAGTGGGTACCTGCCCAAAGAACAGGGGAAAAAAGGATAAGAAATGTAACTTACCATGATGAAATAATTTTTCACCAACCTGCATTCCCATTTCACCTTGCAGCGCTTTGAAATAGAATTTTGTTGTAGAATGAAGTTAGAAATGTTCACCTCGTGCTTCGTGTGGCAACTTGACATGAGAATGAACACACGGGAGAAATATTTAGTATGAGCACGCAATTGCACCCTGTCTCGCATGATGGTAGAGAGGGCTGCTTTAGGTGCGCAAGAGAGCATGAACGCGCATGCATGAATTATATAGTAAGAGCGTAACATTATATATCAGAAGTCTAAGTAGCAAACAAATGCTTCAAGAGTGGAACAGGCATATTGTAATGAAGGGCAGTAGGTATACAGGAAACTAGGAGTAGGGGAATGCTTTGTGTCATGAAACAGTGCTGGACGTGGGAGAGGTGGGGTTTCGATTTAATATTCTTACCAGGATGATATATCCCTGGAGGTAACAGCAACACATAATTTTCTCGATTGTTGTGAAGTTACTTTCAGGGCACATATTTTGCATCACTGTTTGTAACTGTCCTTGGTTTTCTGAAGCACTTGCCCGAAGCAGCGTCTTGTCCAGTGTGTTTATTTTTTTTGTGGCATTCTTACCCAAAATTGAAATGTACCCATCTCTGGCTTCAATCACTGAAAGCAGGCTGGTATTGTTATTTGGCCTTGAGTGTAAGTCAACAACAGTTCGAAGGACACAATGGGCCTCATTACATGGACGGCGGTAACCATGGTGTTGCTGCCGGTATTTTACCGAGTCCGCCATGGTGAATGGTGGAATTACTGCCCTATTCCAAGGTGAGTTGGGGCGGTAATTGCCCATTCACCATGGCACTTCCCCATTCCCATTTTCGCCCCCATAGGGCTCAATGGGAATGGGGAAGGTGGTAATTATGGTACTGCAAATTGCGGTACCGTAAGGACCTCCAAGGTCCCTTTGCGGGTCCCTTCCTTAACGGCTGGTAAAACCAGCCGTTAAGGAAGGGACCCGCAAAGGGACCTCGTAGTAAGGCAGTAAGGGTTTACCGGCACTGGTACCGTTACCGGTACCGGTAATCCCTTACCGCCATCTGTGTAATGAGGCCCAATGTGTCGAATACTCACAAAAGAATTGATAACAATATTGAAAGTGGACATCCAAAACTTTAGTTTCAATTTCTGCGATCTGTTGTCCGGAGCAGTTAGTCACGTGAGATGGAGAGAATGGAACTTCCTGAAATTATGTAAATTTAACTATACATAATATTTGTGCGATTAAAAACGGCATTTGTACTGTGTGCATGATTTTTATTTGAGTATAGTTTAAAGAGGTATGAATAGAGGTCTGACATTTTTGGACGTTTTGCTTACTGGCCTTGTCCACTAACATATTCTGTTCAAAGTTATGGGTTGTTAACTGGATCATATTTTGATGAATATTTCTCGAAAACCCGCACCCGCAGCCTGTATGCAGGCTAATGATATCTACACTGCTTTGTCCCATGTGATATCCTGGTGTGCTGTCAACGTTGCATCATTGTGCACCATAAAGTGGGGGGGCAGGGTAGAACCTTTTCCAATGCCACGTGGTTCTCTTTTTGATCACTACTCTTATCACTTCCATTATGATGCCATCTGTCTGTGGTTCAACAGAAAACGTTACTATGTCTGTCCTTATTTTCTGGTAGGGCCCGCTATGTGAAGCGGGTGCATCTGGTTCTCCATCCCATTAGGAGGTATACCTACTTCACTGCGCTACACTTTCATGCACATTGTGGTCTGACCTACTTCCCCGTGTAGACATGCCTGTGTCCATTCTGTGTGTTTTTGTTTATGATTAGGTTTCATCTGGTTCTGAATTATAAATTCACTTGTTATATTCAATTACAGAATGGTTACTAAAATATATACTTTTATTCTGTTATCTACACAGCTTTTTATTATCGTTCTGTGCATGCTATAGTGTCCAGCTACCGCCGGATGGATTCTTCAAACAACATTGACAGATAATCATCAACGGTGCTCATTTGATAACCGTTATACCGGAAGATCAACAGGGACCAATCTGCTCTTTAGCGGTACCAGCAATTAGGAGCAACCTGTCAGCGTTTATGATGTGGAAACTTGTTGATGCAAAAGCGTTCTGCTTGAAAGTGAGAAAAATCCATATCTTCTCACAAACGGAACACCATGTGCATCCTTAGATGGTGTAACTTAAGGATACACAAGAATTGAAGTACAGGGATTGATTGATTGGTGAACACAATCAGCGTATCATGAGGAAGTTATAAAAAACATTTGAAGCATGCAATGTTCGCTAGCTCTAACTTGTATTGCAAAAAGATATAGGTCATTTTGTGGACATAATTTTCTCTTGTGAGCGTTCTTTGCTCAATAAAAGCACTTGTTACATTGCAGACGGTTGATGTTTTCTTAAAAATAAATGTTTTGCTCTATTATTTGGGACAAGAACGAAAAGTTACACGCTGTGAGAGAATGTGTATAAGTAACGTTATGGCGTGGGTGATGACACAGCACATTTGACTACACTGGCCACGAACATCATGAACATAGGTGGTACATATCGTTTGGACTAGTTATGTCAGTTTGAGGGGCGGGTGATCTCTATTTTTGCCACGAGCGAACTTGGATTTAGGGCGATGCATCAACGGATAAGATTAGCACAAGATGGCAGCGCCCAACCAGTTGTTTTCACATGTGTAAAAGTGAGGAAAACTAAGTTAAAATGCATAGGAACAATAACATTTTTGAGCAAATTTCCCCTTTAATCTTAAACCATTAATACATTGGGTATAGATATGGAATTGCCAGAGTTGGCAGCTTAAAGAGATTTATTGAGAGATGTTGTAAGCCAACTAGGTAACTCCTCTTTTTGATGGTGTAAATATATTACAGAAGTGTGCTACAAACTTAGTCTACAGATATGTCTAATACTGGCTCATAAAGTGTAGCTCTAGCAGTTTGCCTGGTTGTTAATCTTGAATACAAGACCAAGCAGACCCTTTTCGTGTAAAATCTTTATACTGTAAATTTCGTTTGGAAACTCACTTCATAGTTGGAAGCGAATAATTCATTTTTATTGTTGCTAATGTTGTGGTGTAAGAGCATGAATGCCCTTTTTTTTTCTTTTTTTCCATTTGAGGATGGGTTTACGAAATGATGGCTTTTACCTTTGATGTGTTCATTGGTGATTGGTTGATTAGACAGGTCTTAACGTGGAGGATGTTACTCATTGGGAAATTTAGGTACTAGTTTGCAGTTGACATTGTTAGTTCAGCATACACTAGGGGGGTAATTCAAGGATTATTTGCGCCGAAAAAAACGGGATTTGTGCGCCATTCTGCCCGCAAATCCCTATTTGTTAAACTGGGATTTGCGAGAAATATGGCGCACAAATCCTGTTTTTTTTGGCGCAAATAATCCATGAATTACCCCCTCAATCTTGTGGGTCCTCTCGCCTCACCACAGTGATGTGTTTTGTTTTCTACAGCAATCCCCCACCTGGCCTGTAGATTCTTCTCTTCGATGAAGAATGCATGCGTGTCAAAGGTTTTTCTCTGGTCTGTCCCTGCATTATCCTTAGACTAATGTGTACTATGGGGATCTAGGCCTAAGCATGCTTTGCATGCTCTTTAAATGTCGGTGTGTTTATGAGTATTAAAATATATGGTGAGCTGCATTTTGAGAAAAACAAGCACATTTCGTGTGCTATGCCTTGTGATTCCAGATTCTACTTCTAATTTAAGAGTAGAAACTCCTAAGCAAGCCCTCTTCAAAGGTAACCTGTGGCTAAGGCAGAACGGTAGCACTGGCTAGTATATTGCAAGTCAGGACTCCTTCACTTGAGTGTGGGTATATGGGAGAAATGTACAATAATTTGCAAGAGATGCAGTTCCTACACATTTCGTTTTGATTGATGGGCTCCAGACTATTGGCAGGTGCAGTGGGTTCTGCATAACTAATTCTCATTCGTGCTCCTCTATTGGGGGTGGTGGTTGCTGCCCACCAGGTTCAGCTAAGAGGGAAGAGATATGGGCAGCACTTGGTCTGAATGATGGGGGTGGAAAGGTACTGCCGCTTAATTGATAGCCCATTGAGGACCCACTTATCTGCACACAACATAGGAGTGGTGTGTATAGCACAGCAGAATATGCAACAGGTGAAAGGACACAGCCACAGTCAATCAAAACAGTGTGGGTAGGATAGCGTACCACCACTAACCAACCCTACTAAAAAACGAACCCTTCTGCATACACTTCTGGAACTCTCATTCTAAACACAACCACATCAAAACAAACCGCACACACTTCACCACATCGCAATAACAAAAGAAACCACACATAACTTCACACAAAAGCACATGACGGCTACCAACTGAAAAAATGCAACTACGCTCAGCTAACTGTGTAAACTGAACTGAAGCTGCTAACAACACATCGCTCTGTTGCTCTTTCTCCTGCTCAGTCCTACTAACTCACACCCTTCCTTGCCCTCTTGCCTTACAGATCAGCTAGAGCGCCACAGGACCACGCAGGTCATGACAGTTTGCGGTGTAAGATCCTTTAGCATAGCACGAGATAACAAAAGCTCCGGGTGGGTTCTTCCTGTGCGATTATGGCATTGGATTGGGCCTTACAGGCTGTGCTCTTCAAGTGAATATTAATGCTTGATGTATTAGTGTGCATGAGATCTGCACTGTGAGAACAAGGGATAGTAGGTGTCTATTACTTGACAAGGACCTGGCTACATACCGATGATTAGGCCACTGCAGGTATGTGCATCTCTGCTGTGCAGGTTGCACTCTTAAAAGTACAATGATACGTCATATTTCTGTTGCAGTCACAACATACCTTACCAGGTCAATAGCTTTTTGTGCAAAGAATGTACATCTTTATGAATGTTATGAATGTTATGAATGTTAACATGTGCTACACTTGAATGAAACTGTGAGGGATGACAAGTGCCACACTTGGTTGGAATAGTGAATGATAGCGGGCACCATACCTTGACACAATTGCAAGGAGAGCAATGTCAACTAAATAATGCACTAACAACTTCACCCCTTCGCATACACCTCTCATACTCTAACAAACACAACCACAAGCTTAAATGCAGCAATCCACACAAACTTCACTACATTGCAACAACAAAACAAACCACACATGGGCCCTCATTACGACCCAGGCGTTGGACCATGGTGCTAATAGCACCATGGTCCATGCCGGTAACTTACCGACTCCGCCATGGCGGAATGGGGAATTACCGCCCCATTCCGAGGTTGGCGGGGCGGTAATTCCCCATGCCGCCATGGCCCTACCCCATTCCCATTTTTGCCCCATAGGGCTCAATGGGACTGGGGAAGGCGCTAATTACGGCACCGTAAATTACGGTGCCGTAATTAGCTACTAGGTCCCTTTGCGGGTTGGTTTTTTAACGCCTGCTAAAAGCAGGCGTTAAAGTGCCACCCGCAAAGGGACCTCGTAATCAGGCGTTAAGGGTTTAACGGCGCCGCCACCTTTTACGGCGCCGTTAACCCCTTAACGCCTGGGTTGTAATGCGAGCCATAGACTTGCACAACAGCACATGACGACTACTGACCGTAAAACACCCCAAGCCCAGCCAACGGGCTGAGGCTGCCAACAGCACATCACTGCTCTCTTGCACTTTTCCAGCTTATTCCCACTAACTAACCCCACCCTTTCTCCCTTTTTCAGAGCCACCAGAGCGCCAGGGGACTACTCCGGTGGTGATAGTGCGCCGTACAAATATCCTTTAACATTAACATCAATTAAAGCAGCCAGCTGGGTATACGAACGTCAGTCCGATTGGATTGATTTATTTTGAAACTTGCAGGCCACCAAGAGGGATGTACGCATTCAAAGACTAATACCTGCAGGAGCGTCATTGGTCCTTATTGGTTCCGTTTCCATGTTATAGCTGAGTGGGAAGTGGAGCGCTCCCTTCATTTCGGATGCTTAGTAACAGGCATCAATACTTCACATTTAATTGTCCATTGGAATTCTCCATGTGGCCGCGTAGAGGTGGTAACCTCTGTCTTTTTGTAGGGAATCAGCTATCACAAAATAATCCACAACTATTGTTGCAAACATTTCCACATGTTTTGTTGTGTATTGTATGCTTGAGAAGCTATGATGCAAAACTCCCATTTTAAAAATGATATACTTATCTTTTATGATGTTAAACCAGTGGAAAGCAAACATTATAATCCGATTGATTGATGGCCCAGCAGGAAATAGGAATTTTGCCTGCCTTGCCCTGACTTACTCAGACCAGATGGATGGCCAGAAGCCACAGTACTGAGTCTATGCTGCACTCGGAAATAGGCGGTCCTATCCCAGTGACTACTGCTGAGTGAAACACTGCTCCTGCTTTTTGGAGAGCACTAGCTCACCCAGCTGTAGGGCTGGAATTCTAAAAGGCCTCATGTCCCTCTGGCAGCCCTACTGATAATCTGTGGAGCGCAGAGCCTACTGAACCGTTACCCTGCTTAGTGTTGTACAATGATGACTTGAGGCATTGTATTTGTGTCGGAAATAAAAGGTTGTGGCTTTTATTGCACAAAGTATAATCATAAAACATATTTTGGTAAATGTATTTATCCAAAAACACACAATGATAAGCAATGTTATCTTTTAGGCACAAGGACCAGGGGGCGCCTACCTGGCCCGTGTCGCCGACCTCTTCCCACAACTTTGTGGGCCTGTTTGTTGCTCTGTTATTCCTTTTCTTCTCCCTTTTTTTTTCCTTCTTGGAGAGTGTGATTGGGAAAAGAAACATTTCTCCTGAGTTTGCGGGATGACTACTGATGCTCTGTTCGGGGTAGCAAGAAGGACTGCATTCCCTCTCCCAGCTCCTTCCTTTTATTCCCCTTCCATAGCCTGAGAATGTGCATATTTCCATGGGCTTGTTGCCCCTCTGGCCGGCTGGCGCTGACCGCCATTCACACCTTGATGTGGCCCCTTTCTCTGCTTCTCTGTTTTTTTTCTTTTCTCCCTGTCTATTCCTGTCCTTGCGCTTTCCCCCTTGGTCCGTAAACACCCTGGTGTGCAACAAGAGTTAGGTGTGGTGTGTGGCTGGGAAAAAGTGCACCAAGTTTCTTGCCCTTTTGTTGCTTAGTTGCTTAAGGCAGCCTTAGTTCTTTGGGTGTGTTACGTTACCCTGAGCCCCAAGATTATTCTCCCGTGCCTTTCAGCTACATGGGTACCCCATTTTGCGACACTGGCCATAATCTGTGGAGCCCATAGCCGACTGAACCCTTAGTGACCCCTGCTTAGTGTTGTACAATGACGACTTGAGGCATTGTATTGGTGTTGGCAATAAAAGGCCATGGTCTTTATTGCACAAAGTATAATCATAAAACATATTTTGGTAAATGTATTCATCCAAAAACACACAATGGTAAACACTGTTATCTTTTGGGCACAGAGACCAGGGGGCGTCTACCTGGCCCATGCTGCCACACCTGGCTGGGTTTTCGGGCATCCAGGTTCCCCAAAAAGTGACGGCTCGACCTGCATCCTCTTGTGGCTAAATTATTTAGCACCTCCGCGTGAAAATTATCCATTCCTTTAAACGAAAGGTGGACCCCATCTTTGTAGAAAAGCTCTGGGTCTGCTATTGAAATTGCAGTGTGTCGGATGAAGTGAATTCCCCTGCTGATGCTGAATTTTTCCACCCCCCTGTTAAGTTTTTCCTGGCTATGTCTATTGCTTTATAAGAATTCCCCCTCCACGCCATACTTTTCTGGGTAACATGGCAGAATAGAACATTTCTGTCTCTTTCCAATTGTGCGCTATTCCTGCGCATATGTCTGCAAGCAACTGTTTTCTGCCTTGTTCTACCAAATCGTTGCCTCCCAAATGTATAATTAAGAATTTTGGTGGTTCCCTGAAGGCTAACAGGTCTGGCAGTCTGTTGTGTATCTCAGACCATTTCATGCCCCTGTACCCTCACCATGATGTGATAGTATTTCTAAACGCTGGTTTGTCTTTTGTTTCTTCAGACCATCTCCCTGTCCTGAACATGAATGAATGTCCTACGATCCCTGCCGAGTTGAGGGGTGCGTCTTGTTCTGTTAACTAAAATCATGGTTATATTAGTTCTGCCCTTGTGCATCTTTTATAGCAATCAGACCACCAGCCCGTGATTTGTTTCACTTTTTGAGCCCCAAGAACCCCCCCTAACCCCCTGCATGTGGTTGTTGCTGCCCCTATTCTAAACGACTGGGTCTCATACTCCATGCTGATCCAACCTGCTTTTTCAATGGTTTTCTTGAGGATTGCCTGAAATTGAAAATGACTGGGTGCACTGCCATCCTCGTGTACCAGGATCCTCCCACCAATGCACGGGCGGCACATAAGGTACTGGTTTGTGATACATACTGGGCAGTTTGTTTTGTCCTCAAAGCAATAAATCGTGATTGCCCTTTTGTTTCCTGTCTTGGACGTTTGTACATCTATTGCAATACATTCCCCTTTTATTTGACCCTCCAACCTGCATAAAACATCGCTGGCCTTAGTGCTTGATGCGATGAGCATGATTCTCCCAAAAAAAAAAAAAATTAGCACTGGCCAATGCCACCTTAAACAGCTGTGTCTCATATTTGTGCAAGCACACATTTTCCAGTATTTCTAACAGTATCATGATTTTCTCAAAGTTTAAAGAATGCCTCTTGTCCTTGCATGGGCCCTCTAACTTCCCCATCCCTTTAGTGCATACGTTATCAGTGTGCTGCGAGTTGGATCTGATCTCGCTTGGATCTTTGCAAAGTACGCTACCGCTGACAGGTGCCTCTTTGCCCATTCTTTTTTCTTTTTCTGATTGTATGCCCATCCTAGAAAATTATTAACTTCTTTTATTAATAGCTCTAAATGTGACATCTTTGTAATTTTTAGTACTGTTTCCAGACACTTAATATATTGTTTTGCTGTGTTGGTTGCCAAAGCTTTCTTGGTGAGCCCCAACAACAACCCCATTGCAGGGCCTCTGTAGCCGTCAGGAGGCGTGCTCCTGTTAGCGCCCGTGTCTGAGGTGCTTGCTTCCGCTGTTATCCTGTCTTGTCCCCGACCATCCGGTGTTGATGCAGCTGTTGCCTTCATTTTTCTGCTAATATTTCCCAGCATTCTTTGGTTACTTCTGTCCTCCTTTTGTCTGCCTCTGGTCTCATTTGGCGAAATGTATCCCACTGAAAGCGAGAAAATGCATCTGCAATGTTATTATCCTTGCTGGTGATGTGCTTAGCTGGTATGGTATGGTATTGTTTATTTATATAGCTCCTATTCACAGGAAAAAGCTTCAAAGCGCTCAAGGAGCCCTTGACATATTGAGACGATAATAGTCTGCACAGGCAGAGTAAGTGCATAGAAAATACATTTAACTGTTTGGGAGACAGCAAATAGGCCTGCAGTTTTAACAGCGCAATTTAAGGGATGAAGACAAGGAGAACAGATCTATCTGTTCTCCTTGTCTTCATCCCTTAAATTGATCTTCAGGCTCAGTGTGTATGGATCGAGCAAGTGCACCGAGGGTCAAAGGGAGGGGGCGGAACAATTGCAACTGGTCGTTTGAGACTGTAAGTGCAGAGAGGGTGTCTCTCCTGGGTTCGTTTTTCAAGTGTATTGAGTGTGGGTGAGGTCTAGGGCCCTGAGGCATTTGTGAGAGAGGACTAATGGGGGTACCAGGGACCAGTGAGACTCTGAGCTACACCCGGCGGCCAGTCAGCATGCTGTAAGGAAGAAGAGGGAGAGAGGGAAAAACAGAGAACTGGGTTAGCAGGGTAGAGGAAGAGAAAAGGAAAAGGAGAAGAGGAAAGTCCTGAGGAGTTTCTGGAATTTAAGGAGATCCGGCTCAAGACAGAGGGCGGCATGGAACCTATTCCAGAGGGAGCCACCTGCTGAGGATAAGGATCTCCCTCCAAATCTCTGCTTGGAGCACCGGCTCACTTGCAGAAGGTTGGAGGTAGACGAGCGAAGGGCTTGTGAGGGACAGTATTTAGCTAGGCAGCATTGCAGTTAGGTAGGTCACAGGCCCCAAAAAGCCTTGTGAACAATACAAAGGGTCTTTAATTTGATCCTTGCAGCCACAGGTAGCCAGTGAATGGATTTCAGCACCAGAAAAATGCAGTCTCTGGGCTTCAGGCCAAGGATAAATCTCGCTGTTCTGTCCTGGATGAGTTGCAGAGGGCGCAGAGCAGAAGAAGGGAAGTTGAGGAAGAGGCTGTTGCAATAGTCCAGCCTGGAGAGAACCAGGGCTCTGGAGACAGTGAGCCTCTGGGGGAAGGTGAGAAAAGATAGAGTACCTCTGAGGAGGTGAAGCTGATATTTAGACTTTTCAGAGATGTCTGAAATGTGAGAGGAGAAGGAGAGAGTGAAGTCAAAGATGACCCCAAGGTTTCTTGCTTTGCAGGAGGGTGCGGGCGCAGAGCCAAGGGAGGCCAGCCAGAGTGAAAGTGGGAAAGCGGGAGCAGGGGTCCCAATGTGAACGATTTCCTTTTTAGTGGCATTGAGGCAGAGGTTGTTTGCTGCACACAAAGACTTAATAGCGGACACACAGTCAGGTATGAATGAGGAGGAGGTGGCTGAGGCTAGCCTGAAGGATAGTTGCATGCCATCCACGTAGCACTGGAAGTTAGAGGTGAAAGGGGCAATCACATGTGCCAGGGTAGCCATAAAGACATTGAAGAACCAGGGGGATAGGTTAGATCCCTGAGGAATGCCACAGGTTGAGAAAGTGTTAGTCGAGTGAAAGGCTCCGAGTTTCACCTGGGATGGGCGGTCGGAGAGGAAGGAGGTTAACCATGCCAAGGCCTGATCTGTAATTCCCAGGGTGTCACAGAGACGTGCGATCAGGCTATTGTGGTTAACCTTGTTGAGGTCAGAGGAGAGGTCAAGGAGGATGAGGGTAGAGGCGGTGTTAGTGTCAAGATTTGAGAACAGGTCTTCACGGTTGTTCAGAAGAGCAGTTTCTGTGCCTCTGGATGGTCTAAAGCCAGATTGATGGTTGTGGAAAGAACCAATGGATTCAGTGTGGAGGGTGTAATGGTGACCCTAATTAAGGGTGTCCCTAATTATGCTCACACCAGAATAAATACACCCCTCTAGGGAAGTAAGGCCAAGAGTTTATCTTGTAAGGATAACAAATTTAATTTTACAGAAATGAGGATGGTAGCAAAGAACTTTGCTCCCTGGACTGACTTCTTCTGTCCCTAATCCGTTCCTTTGTCCTGCCACAGTGATGCTAGGCAGGGGTTTATATACTCCTGGCTTGCTGCAGTTTTGTCAATGGATACGGGATATGGCTCCCTCCCAAACCGTCCTGCTTCTGTACAAGGGATTCTACAAAGTCTTCCTTTCTTCATTGTCAGCGGTTTCTGTCAGGACATGCTATTCTACATATTGCTACCTACATAGAAACACACTGCAGCCTTGCAGACCTTTACAAACCTTGAGGCCTAGCCCCACATTTTTTATATACAATTGTCATCCATTCTATCCATATTCCACTCATTCTACTCATGTTTTTATTTGGTCCAATAATCTCATTCAAACCTTATTTCATAAATATGCATTTTTTGCATGAGCATGTAAATCCCATTTTACCCTGAATGAGCTCTTGACAGACAGCAGCCAGCTGGTGAGTCACTGTGTGCTGCGAACACCATGAAGCCTGTAGTCCAATCTTAGCACAGGCTGCATACTTTCTGGGAAAGGAGGGGGAGTTTTTGATTCATACCGTACTAAAATTTTACAAATGCATAGGATAGGGTCTGACATTACAAATCTATCCAATTAATAATTACTTGTGCTTTATATTTAAATAATAACTGACCTTTTTCTGTCCCTGCCCATGTCTCTGTATGTGATCATATTTGCATGAAAAAGCCTTCCCAGTGCCCCTCCTCCCCCCATTATCGTGCTAAAAGAATTCAAAAGAAGTCTTGCCTAATTCTAAAGCGCTTGGGGGTGTGGTAAGACCCTTGTTCCTTCCCAACAAAGGTCAGCTGGGAGATAGACAGTTTCTCTAGGAGTTTGGCCAAGAAAGGAGTGATGGAAATAGGGCAGCGGTTTGCCAGAATGGAGGAGTAGGCAGAGGGTTTCTTGAGCAGAGGGTGCATAAGGGAATGCTTCAGGGCAGTTGGGAAGGCTCCAGTGGAAAAGGAGAGATTGCAGAGATCAGCCAAGGCTGGGTGGGGCGAGGGAGTCGATATTGTCTTCAATATTGTCTTTAATCACATGCCTATTTCTGGGCGTGTGGCCAGGGCCCTCCTGAACTGATCGTCATAAGTAAGCTAAGTTTCCCCCCCAAAGGTTTCCCTTACCTGCATGATTTTATCTTGGTATGCAAACAGTGCCCTACATTCATTTGGGCATTTCTCCAATACTACTGCTGCCATTATGTTAAAAGCTTTTAAGCAGGTGTCAACATTTAGTTTTACTTGGGATTTTCTAGCTATGACCTTCTCTTCCACTTTTTTGGGATCCCTGAATACATCATAGCCTTTTTGTTCAGCCTCTAATAATGAAAATATTTCAAGAAAATATTTCTTCCATATTTTGTCTTTTGCTGCCTAGTCAATGTTCCAAGCTAAGGATCTCTTGAACCGGTTCTGTATCTCTTTCTCTAGTTCCCTGATCATGACCGGTATTAATGATGGTGTGACCCCACTGTTCCCTTCCTGCAGTGGGTCCTTGCCTGATTCCTCGTTGATGGTATTTGTTGATGGGCCTGTGTCCTCCAACATGGGCGCTGCTTTTATGGGCCTAGTTTTGGGTGCACATTCTATAATGCCTTGGGTGTCGCTGTGGTCCCCCACCAAACCCTTAAATGCCGGTTTCCATTTAGAACATTTTTCTCATTTGCCCATATGGCCCTTAATTGCTTTTCTCCCAAATCTGTCACCCTTTTTTACAGCCTATCAAATTTAGCATTCACCATTAATTCTTGCTATGTAATGTACTTGTTTGCAAAATTATCCATCAATTCTGTCATGCTTGTTTCTCTTTTACCTTTGTTTTTCTCCCTCTTCCCGCCTGTGTCTGCTTCCACCTGTTCCTCTCTTGTAGTTGGTATTCCGCTTTCTTTGGCCTTCTTTTTTGGTGGCTTGCCTTTGTCCAGCTCTATGATGTCATCTTCTTCATCTGTGTGATCACCCAGCCTCTTGCGCACCCAGGCCCGGCGGTGTACTTTTTCTGCAGCTGCTGCCCACTCCATTAGCCTGTTTCCTCTCTTTTCAGGGCTTGTCAGGCTTTTACCAGCCATGTCTGCTGTTTCTCTTTCAGTTGTATCTCCCTTTTTGCTGCCAGGGCAGTTTGCCGTCTTTAGCAGATTGCAGGGTCTGCCTTGTATTATCCTCTGTCGTGTTTTCTTACGCTTTACCTATACTGATTTGAAAGACAGTGCCTGCTTTTATTTATCAATGGGGCTCTCTTGTATTCGCGGGCTGTTCTGGCAACTTAATTGCTGCGCTATGTTTCCCGCCTGGGCCGTGTTGCTGGTTGCGCGGCATCCTACGCCGGGTGTTCGATTTTGTCTGCACTTTGTAAGCGTTTGGCTGCCCCTCCCTTCTGATGAGCCAGAAGCCTCCGCCTTTCTTACCAGGTGGATTCAGCCCTTAGTGACCTTAGTTGGCCGCCTTTCTTACTCCGGGTGTCTGTGCTGCTGCTCCTCAGTTTCTCCCGGTAAGATTGCGTGCACCGCTTGCGCTCTTCCTCCTTTCTGGTTGTCCTTTGGAGGTGCTGTGCGGGGGGACAGCAGCGGTTGCTGAAGTGGCCTCAGTGTGTCGGAGGAGCATGGTAGACGTGGACGTGAGGAGGGTCCCAGCTCTGGGGGCTGGGTGGCGCCGCATTCAGGTGAACGGTTCCGCTGTGGTGAGGAGCGGAGAGGCTGCCGCACAAAGTGTTCTGTGGGCTGATTTTGGAGATGAATATAAAATGGAGTGTCGAACTGCAGGCGCGAGGGTTGCTGGAGCAGTGGGGCCAAGCAGCGTTATTGTTGCTCTCATGGTGTTGGGAGCAGCTATGATGACGTCGGTTGGGGGAGGGCCGACGTTGATTGGAGGAGGATACGCGCCCGGACTGGCGTTCCAGCAACATCAGCTGGAACGCAGCGTTGAATGCCTCTCTGGCGTTTGTGTGGAACGCAATGTTCTTCAGAAGGATGACGCCGGCGCTGAATGTGGAAGTTGTGGTATTCCGGGAATGCTTAACTGTTGGATGGCGGTACTGGCTAGAGTTTCGTGCTCCACAGAGAGTCCATGCTATATTGAAATAGGTGACTTTTGGGTACAATTGGAGGCCGTGGATGTCATGGATGCAAGAAGTCATTTGTTACAGGATGATAGAGGGAGGCACAGCGATCGTGTCTGGAAGCACGGGCATCTACAACGTGTGCGCTGAAAGTCATTGGAAGTCACTTGCAGGTGATTTGTCAAGAAGGCTGGCAAGGTGGTGAGCGCTGGATCCGGACCAGTGGGGCATAAGTAACGTGATGAAGGATCTGACAAGACATTAAACAGAGGTATGTGTTTGTGAGGCCGGTTTAATGTTAATGCTGTTTGTATTTACGTTGTGGCCTCCGGGGTGAGAAAATATATGGTTTTGGTCCTGGGTTAATGTTAGCAGTTTAAGGCCTGTCTTTGATGTACTGCTGTTGTGTTTCTGTGATGGCCTAATGTTTAGGATTGTTCCTGGGTTCACATTATGGATTCGTGGGTTGATGTTCATGGGAAAATGATTATAAGGTTAGTTTTTACAATATGTTTTCTTTGCAGGTTGGTTTAAGCGGACATGTGGGTGAGGGTATGGCGCAGGGACTTTAGTGCCATGTCACTTGCATTCACTTTGCATGTATAATTACTTGCTGTGCATTTTGTTGTTTTGCATTTCAGAGACATGTTGGGGTTGGGCGCAGGGACTTTAGCGCCATGGACTTTATCTGGTTATCGCTTACTGTGGGGTTTTACATGTTGTCCTGCAGTGTTTTGTTTGTCGGGTTCATAGGGGCATTTCCCCTGGTTATGTGTGGATGCTGCCAGTATTTTTAAGGTAGCAAGGTGGGTCTTGCGGGCAGTGAGGTGCTGTCTGAGTCATTTTTGGGGGCAGTGAGGTGTTGCCTGGGTCATTTTTGGGGGCAGTGAGGGCTGTCTAGCGGGCAGTGAGCGGCTGTCTGGGTCTTTTTTGGGGGCAGTGAGGGCTGTCTAGCGGGCAGTGAGCGGCTGTCTGGGTTGTTTTTGGGGGGCAGTGAGGTGCTGTCTAGTGGGCAGTTAGGGGCTGTCTGGGTCATTGTGGGGGCAGTGAGGTGCTGTCTGGGCCATTTTTTGGGGGGGCAGTAAGGTGCTGTCTGGCGGGCAGTGAGGTGCTGTCTGGGCCATTTTCTGGGGGCAGTGAGGTGCTGTCTAGCTGTCAGTTTGGTTCTGTCTGGGTTAGTTAGGGGGACAGTGTGTTGCTATGGTGTTTAGTGGTAGGATCATAGTTGGACATAGACATGTTGGCCACATGTCTGTGTGGGGTTTAGTTGCTGAATGGTTAGTTGGTTGCGATGCAGGGTCTCCAAGGTGAAGGACTTTTTGTTGGTTCATCTATGTTGTGGTTCATTCAGCGGGTTTGTAGCTGAGTGGGTTTGGGTTCTGGGAAGAGCTTGTGGTTGAGTTGTTTTATGTTTTTCCATTTGAGATCTTGGTTAGATCCTGGGGTGTAGTGGTTTGGGCTCAGGGGGAGTAAACGGTGTCTGAGCCATATAGTTTTCGTAAATTGCACTTATTAGGGGTTTCTACCATGGGTCCAGTTTTGTGTGATTGAAGAGGGAGGCATATGTTATAATCTATGCTGGTCATGATTATGGCTATGAATGTTGTGTTGGTTGAAGAGAGGGACATATGTCATAATCTGTGTGGGATTGATTATGGCTATGAGTGTTGTGATGGTGGTGATGTCACTAACATTCTAGGTGGAGTGTTGGTGTGGTGATATCACTGGGACTCTGGTGGAATGTTGATGTATGTTTGGTGTGCAGTGTTCTACTGGGGACAGTTGGTCCTAAACTGCTGGGCTAGATGGATGTCCCAGTGCTTTCTCTACTTTACAACTAAGAGAAATAAACCTACATGTAAACTACTTACCTTCTGGTCTTGGTCTTATGGAGAAGGAGTCATAGTTTACCACACAGCCATTCAAAAGGTTTGGACTCATATACTCTACAGACACCAGGATGAAGAGCAGCGAACAATCAAGCAAGAAACTCGAATTACAGCACAGGGACAAAAAGCATCCCCAAAAGACGACCTGACACCCGACCCAACACAGTTCACATAGATTAAACCATATCAAAGTGTCCACCATTGTATGGCTTAGAACCCACTACACAAATGCCACACCAGAATAAACATAACGTTAAAATATTTCATAAGGATCAATCCAACAAAAACCCAGATTGCACCAACCCAATTTCAATGGACTAGTATACCATACAGGTGCAGCCTATTTTAAAGCACCACCACCGCCACCAGATGTCCTGGGTATTAGATGGAACTAACTAACGAAAAACAAATCCACAGAAAACACAAATGACAACCTCTCAAATGTTTTGGACAAGTATAGCCCACGGACGCCAGGATAAAGAACAACCAAACAAGGAACAAAAATCGCAGCAAGCAGCCAGCAATCATCCCCATAATATGACCTGGCACCATCTTCCAAAACCTAAAAAAAGGAACAAATACTAAACAAGGAACATACCTGAAAAAAGAAAACTCAGTTGATTGTAATAACATTGGGACAACATGCTTTACAGGTGCAACTCTGTAGTGTTACCACCATCAGAACAACCAAAAACAACATGAAAGTGTGAACATCTCAGCAGGCAGAACACAAGGAGATAACTAATAAACAGGAACACACCTGCAGGATTACTCAAGTAGCACTGATCCAAAACCCATCTAAATCAATAAACTTCTACAGCACAACCCATTAACACTACACCTATTCAGCCTATATTCCTTGAAACATGACCCAACGCCAGAAACTTACAAACATGAACCCTCTCTCAAAAGGTTTTCACATGGTCAAGTCCAATTAAAAACCCAAGCACAACAAACTTACTTTGCTCACAAACAATGAACCTAGTAGAAACCTCATGTTTCACCCACCCTCACTCAAATCCACCTAGAAAACGTGCCCACACAGGTTCCGGCTGCTCCTAGTTCTTCACACACCAACAATTAAGCACAACACATGTTCTTTTCCCTCTAATGCCCTAACAATGCCGCCTCGATTTCAGATTTAGGTGAGTACCTGGACACCATGAAAATAGAAAGGTGTTCAGTACAAATCCTAAAAACATGACATAACCTTGGGAGGCCCGGCCTGGAACTGATGTAGAGGCATGGTTGTCAGGCCTACTGCGATTAGCAATATTGGAGAGAAGATTTTCACTGAAGGAGGATTTGATGGAAAAATCCAACCTCATGTGGGTTTATTTGGATATGTATGGTGCCTGAACTTAAAGTTAGTGCTTGATATATAACATCTAAGGATAAATGGAGATGCTTCATCACCCATCCATCCATTTTTGCTTTGTTATTGTGTATTAGCCTTTTCACATTTCTTTTGTTCACCTACTTTGTTGCTAGTCTACCTCATACGTGAATTTGTTTCAGAAACATAAAGATGCATGCTGATTTCAGGAGAATTACAACGTAAAATACCTAGGCTCATGCCACAGGATGACGCTGGTTTTTAAAGGATATTCAGTTTGTTGGATTTTGGTGTAAGGTGTTTTACATATTGTGATCTTATTTATGTAATAAAATGTTGTTTTGAAGAATAGAACAATAAATAAAAATAAGGGCCCAGGGCATGATGTCCTGTGGTACTCTGATATTTCTCAATTTGGATTGTGTTGCTGGCAGTGTTGAACATGGCAGAAAATGTATATGAGATGTACGCCATCGATATCAGCCTGACTCTTAATGTTACCCCAGATAGCGATCAAAACTGATTGTGTGCACTGGTCTGGCTGGAAGCCTACTTGGCATTGATAAAGGTGAAGTTATAATTGATAAAGTAAAGGATGTGGGTTCGGTCTGCACATTCAAATATATAGCTCTGAATAGTAGGTTGGAGGGGAAATTGAAACTGACAGAGTCAAATATGATTACGGTAGGTTTGTTCACAAAACCTATAGCATAAATAGTTTCAAATTAGTGGTAGTCTATTCCAAATACTAGTGTAGAGATTAGGAATGTGGTTGGTGGGTTTAAAGTTAAAAGTCCCTTATACAAGTCTTTTCCAGAATGGCAAGTCCTTGAAGTAGGAATTCAAAGTTCATGGGCACACTGGAAAAAGAACCATTAAAGTAGGGATAAGTGGGGGATGATGGAAGAGGGAGCGATTGATTGAGGAAAGAATTAAGGGGAGAGGTAATTTGTATTTTAGCAGATGATTTTTTTTATGTTAGGTGTTTTAAAAAGGGAAACCTTAATAGTCTAGCAGAGAAGTACAATATTTAAGAATGCTATTGAGTATCAAAACTAAAAAGGGAGTTTACCAGGACAGTAACTGCTTCCTATTAATTTGGAATAATTAGCTTTTCTGGCCTATGTGCAGCGCAAGGACCAAGGTTCGTAAACGTCCTCAGCTGATTCATTTAGTTCTTTATGAACCACCGACATTTCACCTCAGAGACACAACAAACACCACTGATTAATCACCCAGACCCGCACTAGGTCTTCTCTCCCTGAGATTTCTATAGGCCAAGAAAGCCATAACACAGTCCACTAATTGATGAATCGCCCATGCCCCACTAGGTCTTCTCTCCCTAACACTTCTGTAGGACAGGAATGCCACAGCATAGACCACCAAATGAGGAATCACCCATGCCTCCACTAGGTCTTCAACATATGGGCTGTGAATCCTGACCACTTAAGGTATTATTATAGTTTCAACATTGTATTCACTTTATGGTGCCTTCACTGCCACTCAACAGCTGGTAAAAAATAAAGTTGTATGAAACCAGTTCTGGTTCCTGGAAGATTCTCTGATTATCGAACAGCTGAGCAATTTTGCTTGCTCTTTGGAGGTGTTTGAGTCACAATAACAATAAAGTGAAGTCTGAATATGTTTAGAAAGTATATCTACACTGTAAGAATCAATGCAAACTACTTTATTTCCTTTACCCCTTAAACCACTAATGGAACCCCCCCAATTCAGCATCTAAGTACCCCCCAGACTGACCCTTTTCTTGTCTGGTTTCCACTGTAGATACAATGGTATTTTCAACCAAGTGACTTGATGGATTACTCAAGTAAATCTAGCATTGACTGTTATGTCACTCAGAACCTAAGGTGGAAAGAAATTCCTTTTTGATAACTACCGGTTTAAAATAAAATATTATGTACTATATACCCTTCGCATCCTTTTCTCACACCCCCAGATTTGCCCCTAAGAGGCGCCCTGGTGGAAACCTAGAAAAGCACCTGCTATCCTACCACATTCCTCTTCCTCACGTGTCACTTCTGCCAATACATGCCAAAACATCCCATTTCATTTTGGAGAGAAATGTCCAGCTGTGGTTTTTTTAGTTTTCATTCTGGGACATCTAATTTTAAATTTATAATAGGAACATCCAAGGCTGAAAGCCCCAGAATGCATAGAAAAAAACCCGACTGAATTACCATCACCCAAATGGAGGGGGGTATGCTGGCATGTATGCTTCTCCCATCCCTCCACAAATGGCCAAAATGACCTGGCCACCTACTAGTCTTCATCACCTCCCTTAGTGCTTTCCCACCTAGATATATAAAAAAGCAGAACATACCTTATTATGCCACTCTTCTGCACCCCTCTCATGTGTCTTGACGCCATACCCCAAAAAAGCCAGACATTCCTTGTCTTGCCTCCATCTCCCACTTTACTCAGCTTCCCTGCAATCTGACAGCCATAGGCATTGAGCCGCCACAGAACAGAAGCCAATGGATTGTAACAGTGATAAGCACTGATGTCCCTCCTTCAGGCAGCAGCACTGTTCTGGCCAGTGCCGTGGAATGGGGCACCCATGTAGCTGAAAGAATAATCTGGGGGCCCATGGTAACATAACACACCCAAACAACTAAGGCTACCTTAAACAGCTGAGCAACACAAGTGGAAGAAGCTTGGCGCTCTTTCTCCTTGCCACACACCACACCTAACACTTGTTCCACGCCAGGGTGCTAACGGACCAAGGGGACAAGCCCAAGGACAGGAAGAGGCAGGGAGAAAAGAACAAAAGCATAGAAGGGGGCCACACCAAGGTGTGAATGGCCATCGGAACCAGGAGGTTTGAGGGGCATCAAGCCCACGGAAATATGCATAGCCTCAGGATATGGCAGTGGAATAAAAAGAAGGAGCTGGGAGAGGGAATCCAGTCCTTCTTGGTACTCCGAATGGAGCACCAGCAGTCATCCCTCGAACGCTGGAGACTTTTTTTCTTTTTGAGCATTGCCCTGCTCAAGTTTGTTTGCCATGAGCTTTGCCTTGCTCCGGGGTAGTGCATAACGAAACTGTAGTACTAACTGCTGTGTGATTCGAAGGACGGCAACAGCGACACCTTGAGCTTGCACACCTACAGCTCACCTGTAGAGCGCCCACCAGCAATTCCTTCACTGGTCGCTACGCAGGCTGACCTCCTCCAGCCAATACAGAGATGGAAACCAATGGACCTCTGCTGCTCCGGGCCGCCAGCCAAGATGCCCTCAGCCAAAACCTCTGGCCACCTGGAAACCGGGGTCACAGGACCCCCACCCTGGAACCTGGCACAGACCTCTGCACCGCCCGGCCTGCAGATGCTGGACGCCCAACCTGGACCTTCACTGCACCACCCGGCCTGCAGATATCTTCCTGCTTGATGGATGTCTCCCTGGAAGGCAGCGCTTCTCACCTACTGCGCCTTCCCAGCAGGACCATCCTCTTCGCCAGTGTGGTAAACTATGACTCCTTCTCCATAAAACCAAGACCAGAAGGTAAGTAGTTTACATGTAGGTTTATTTCTCTTAGTTGTAAAGTAGAGAAAGCACTGGGACATCCATCTAGCCCAGCAGTTTAGGACCAACTATCCCCAGTAGAACACTACACACCAAACATACATCAACATTCCACCAGAGTCCCAGTGACATCACCACACCAACACTCCACCTAGAATGTTAGTGACATCACCACCATCACAACACTCATAGCCATAATCAATCCCACACAGATTATGACATATGTCCCTCTCTTCAACCAACACAACATTCATAGCCATAATCGAGACCAGCACATATTATGACAGGTTGTCATTTGTGTTTCCTGTGGTATGATATGATACGCCATTTATAATGCACCTGTGCACAAGTGTTTCTAGTACTGTTACATTATTAGTTCCATGTGTAATTACCGGGTCCACCAATAGTGGTGGGATAAGATATACTGGGCCTCATTACGACCCAGGCGGTAAGTTACCGCCTGGGTCGTACCTTTACCACCGTGGCGTAAACTACGTTTATGCCACGGTGGTTGGCAGACTTACCGCCCCATTCCGAGGTTGGCGGGGCGGTAAGTCCCCAATCCCCATTTACCCTTCCCCATTCCCATTTTTGCCCCATAGGGCATAATGGGAGTGGGGAAGGCGTTAATTACGCCACTGTAAATTACGGTGGCGTAATTAACAACAAGGTCCCTTAGCGCCATGGATTTTAACACCTGCTAAAAGCAGGTGTTAAATCCTCCATGGCGCTAAGGGACCTCGGAATCAGGCGGTAAGGGTCGGCGCTGTTTACGCCGCCGTAAACCCCTTACCGCTTGGGTCCTAATGAGGCCCACTGTGTCTATGTGGCATAATACCCCGATGCACTTGGGTAGCTGTGAGTTGGGTTTTTGTTGGGTCGTTCCTTATTGAGTATTTGGATATATTTTTCTGGTGTGACCTTATTGAGTGGATGCCATGTCGTACTATGCTGGTGATTTTGTGCTAGTGTGTGGTAGTCTATTGGTCTCTTGCTAGATTGCAACTAGTTTTCTATCTCAATGTTCGAAAAAGTCAGATTTTCTACAGTTTTCTAGATTTTCTACAATTTTCTAAATTTTAATTTGTCTTATGTTATCCAGATTCTTTTGGCGACCACAGTTTTGCTATATGTTTGGAGAAAACTGCATTTTCGCATTTGTTTTTTATCATAGCTTCTGGATTTAATAGGTATGTCATTGCGAGATTTAAGGGTCCTTCTGGAAAGGTAGAGGGTGATTTTTGATTGAAGGAATTCCACTCCCTGACTGTCGAGTGCTCTGTGTGTGATGCAAAGGGTTTTGAATGGATATGTTCTCCAACAGTATCCACTTGTCGCTTCTCAGAGATGTGCTCCCTCCTTTTTGTTTTCCAGGCTTTTTAATTTCCTGGTGATGTAGTCTGGCGTACCAAGGTATAGGCTGTTTGTGTAGTTGTTTCTTTGCAATATCAGGGACTAGTGTTGTTACATGAGGCAATATTTAAAATTTCTGTGATTTTGAACATTTCCTTCTAAGAGTTTCTGCTGTTCTGATTCTTTCTATTTATTGACATTTCTTGAATTTTAAGTTGGCTGCCTTGCACAGACAAATTTGCTTTAATTCCATTTTATCATCCTTTCTCTAATTTTCGATTTGTTTTCTTGAGTAAGGTGAGATTCAGAGTTAAACGTTTTGCTGCTACTTATTTTTGCAATGGGGTGAACTGTTTTAGGGGCACATGCAGGTCTTTGTGTTCCAGTTATGGTTTTCATTTACCAAAACTATACTGTGTTATTTGGTTCCATTGGAGTATATTTGAATTTATAGTCTCCAATAACTGTGCCTAATTTTCTAGATTAAGGGTTTTCCGGTTTCTGTACACTACGGTTGCTAGGTTCGTCATGTATAGTCTGTGTGTTCGTTGACACGTTGATTATAAATGGAATGATGTGTTTGTCATTCCAGTCGATGGTAATGGAAAGTCCTTCTCTGCAGAAGATTGCTTCTAGTGTACATACAGCCAGATGTGTGACTCCGTTGATCATTTGTTTGCTATGAAGGCTTGCTAGGTATGTACTAAGGGAATTGGCTGATATTTAATTCTCTTACCCAAACCAGATGTTAAAATCTCCTAGTATGAAGTTGTTTTCATTTTCCCCTACTAGGTTGGCTTCTGCATTTACACATTTCTCTGCGAAGCTGGAGATGTATGTGGGTGCTCTCTTTATGAGTAGGAGGAATAAGTACATTTGGTGGCTGAGTTTAAAGTTGTTGAGAGGGGATTCACAATCTTGAATGTTGGTTGATGGTAGTGTTGAGACAAATGGGTGATTTTTATAGGGCAAGGCAAGCCCTCCCCCTTATTTCTCTATTTGCTTGTATGAGTTTAAAGTTGTCTGGGAGATTGTCATGGGCCACTACTTTGTAGTTGTCCGATACCTATGTTTCTGTGACTCATAGAATGATTGAATGTCTGTGCCTCTTTTTCTCAGTAGTACATGGATTTTGGTTTTGTGCTTTGAAATTGCCTGTACATTGATCAGGCTGCAGTGTATTCTGTTCTCTTTTGAGAAGGCTTGTCATTTGGTTTGTGGTGTGATATGGGGTTGTAGTGGCAATGTCTGGGTATTGCTGGTTGTGCTTCTGCTGATGGATGCCTGCATCTGTTTAGTTGCTAAAGAATTCAGACATGGTGCATGATGATTTGGTTTGTCGGGTGTCATTTTCTGTGTGGTCTACGGTGTAGTCTTTTCAGCCTCTTGTTATGAAAGGTATGCTGAGTCAGCATTATTATGTATTTTTTAACCACACTTTCACATGTGCTTTGTGCGATATGAGGTTCTACGGTGTGTTTTGCTTTATTTAACAGGGGTATCATGCAGCATGCTTCTGTGTTTTTCAGCTGTCCCTTCTTGTCGACCATTGCATTATGGGTCAGTGTCACATTATGACCCTTGTAGCATTATCACTGCTTGGTGGAGCCATCCAAGCAAAGCAATCCAATGGTTAATTCAAATGGATTTTGTTCACTATGAAGCATTTCATACTAGTGATAGCTTGCCAATAGCCAGAGATCTTCCAACACAAACACATTATGTGCAGGAGATCTGCTGGTGGCCAGCGCAGTGCCAGCAGCCATAGTTTTCTTTCATGCCCATTTTAAACATTTTCACAGGTGTCCACTATCTTAAACAGGGGCTTTTGCTGGATGAGCAACATTATTGTCCCTGCTACTATTGTTTCTGAGTATGCCCCCCATTCTTTCCCTTAAATAGTTGCTCCAAGTGCTGCCTTCCAATTTGTATTCAGCACAAACAAATGTTCCTTGTTTTCTTCTGTGATTTCTCTAAAGACCCAGACCAGTCAGTGTTCGTTGCTAGCAATCTGCCTTAGTAGTTGTCTGGTGTGACTATGCCAAGATAGCTTGACAGACAAAAATCCACCATATAAGCCTACTCTATCAGCTCTTGTGCCCGTGGCTACCTCTGAAAGTTAGGTTTTATGGTTCTCTTATATTTTCCTATAGGAATTGTGTCCAACACATGCCAGAATGGATTCCCACTGAAGGTAGCCACTAAGACCCTTAATGCTGCCATCGGAACAGCTACATTTTCCATTCCAAGCATCTTCATCTTGGATTTGAACATGGAGAGTGTCTGGGACCTTTCCAAGTGTCCTGCTACTTCAGCCTCTAGTTAAATACATGCCATGGTCTTTGTGACATCAGCACTATCCTATTGGTTGGCCTGGGATAAAACCAATGCTTAATACTATGCTTTGATATTGGGCTAATTGAAGCCACTGTTTACTATCACCTTTATTTAAGCTTGGCAATGGCTTCTGTTACCACAGAGCAATGTTTTTGCAACTTAGTGAGGTACTTCCACTACATATCCAGAATTCCGATGGGGGGGAGGAGGCATATAGCTTGTAATGCATGCTTGGGTGGACAATCTTTTTGAAGAAATGTAAAAATCACTTGATGCTTCCGTCTGTGCATCAAAATGCTTAAACCTTTGAGTGTTTGGTGGAGGTTTGCCCGTATTGTTTTTGTGAGATCTCTCAAAGAGAAGACATACTCCAATATAGTTGCTATGCTCTAGATGCCATTTCATTGGCTACCCATCGCGATGTGTGTTAAGGCATGGATCAGGTCAGCGGTGGGCATTCTGTCAGGATCCATATATGTTTGCCTATAAATCCCTTTAGCTCTTGCCAGCATTGCAACCTGTACAAAGGCCTACTGAAGGTGATGCATGAATACATGAAAAACACCTCAAACTCAACAATGGCAAAAAAGCTCATGCGTTGTGATACACTTTGTCATACCTCACAGGCTAATATGTTCAATGTAATAATAACCATGTCAAAAATACCGCAGACAAAAAACATGGGGTAAATAGTAAGATTCAAGAGACATTTTAAATGACAGTCAAAATAATGTTCTTTCATGTTGATGTTTCTGTCAAAAAAACAGTGTAGCTCATTACGCAATATGTCGCACTTAACAATTTCCATCTATGAAGCAATACACAAGCACCTTTCTACCCTCCTCAGCTGGTCTTAACCATGCTACTCCTGACCAGAAGTATTTGTTTTCCTTTCAAATGCTTAAAAAAAAAAATAATGCTATATTTTTTATTTCTTTGCTTCATCTTATTTATTTTCAGGAAACAAGATTTTCATATTGCTATTTTTCATATTCTCCATGTTTTTTAGAGTTATTTTAACTCTGTTCTGATCACTGTTATTGGAGGCAGCCAAAGCACTCTATAAGACAGTTAAAAGCCTGGAAAGATAAATGATCTCTTACATCTCACTTATTTCAAACACATTGGTAGTCAAAACAGCCTTTTTCCACCTTGGAGCCATCAGAAGAAGCTTTCTTGCCATAGTGTTCTCTCAAAGGATGCCTGAAGTATTATTAGTACCTGGCGAGAGTCAAGCAGAATGCATCACGCATTCTGATTGGCTCTCGCCGGGTCCTTACCCGACAGAGAATTCTTCCATTCTCAGCCAGGATTTCAGCCGCATTGTGCTTGGTGGGGGCGTGGCAGCCCCTCAGCCAATGAGGAGGCTGGAAGCAGGGCCATCCCCGCTCCGTGTCTCCACACGGCTGGAGGCTTCCCTCGTCTCTTGCCGGGGACGCAGGTACGCTTTTTCTTTTTTTTTAACTTTTTTTTTTTAATTCCCATCTCTCTCCCGCCCTCCTAACCCCACTTACCTTCTTTTTGATTCTTTTTCGGGAGCGGACGCGCTGGGAACACTTGTGTTCCCAGCGCGTCCGCTCCCGATGGCTGCCATGGAAAGGGAAGACGGACTCCGTTTTCCCTTTCCATAGTGGCCATTTTCTTGGTCGTTTCTTTTTTTTTTTTTTTTTGAAACACTGCAGTGTTTCGGGACAGAAAAAAATGCTTTTGGTGCCCCGGTCACGCACATAATGCGGGCCGGGGTACTAATAGCAATATGACCCTCGCGGCAGGGGTATTACCGACTCAGGTAATGCCCTAAGGCCTTCTTTAAAGCCCTCGCTTCGCTCGGGCCTATAACTATGGGCCCCGGGGCATTACCTGATCGGTAATGCCCCCGCTGCTCGGGTCATATTCCTTAAGTAATGGTACTCGTTCACTTTGGCTCTGCCAGGGACCTATACATGGGCTGGATGGCTTTCTTACTGTGTCGGCCACATGGGTAAAAAAAAAGTACACACAAGGGATGATGATTTTCCCATGCTCTGTGTCAAACACTTGGCCTATATCACAAGCCAGAGCAGTGCCAAAGCCGGCAGCACAGTCCAAAGCCAAGGTAGCAGACCATCCCTCTCACACTCCCGCTTTCCTGCTTGGTTACTGACAGGAACCAGAGGAGGCGATTTCCTGTCTTTTTTCCTTATGCCGAAATCCAATTCTCCTCATTGGGTTTCACCTCTCACATCACATTAAAGCACTTAGAAGCGTTGTGTTACCTTTCAGAATATTGGCAACAGAACCCCCTAATTCAGCTTTCAGCCTAGAACATTTATTTCTAGATTTGTTTTCTTGCTGGCCAGCATGTACTGATTGGATCCTGGCAGCTCAGGTGACCTTTGAACAATCAGGAGAACATTCTTGTCATATGTTCATTCTGTCCAGACACCCCCTATCCTGATTTGTTCCTGGCACGTCTGGTGGGTGACCACTGCCCATTGTCAATCATCAAAGAGCAGATTCATTCCAGGTTAATCCCTGTTTTTCATACTCAGACAACCAAATGGACCGTAAAGGACCCAGAAAGCAGGATCTTTGCTATTTAGCCAGAGTCAGGTAAGACCACCAGAAGTCAGCCCAGTCTCCACACAGCACACTTACCACGTACCAACTCTAACATCAACACAAGCAACAAACGGTCTCACTGCCCACAGATAATGCCACAGTGCTTATCCAATTTCCAGATTCCGGATCCTCTCAATAAAGAGTCTGAAAACGCCCCCACACATTTCTCTAATGCATCATCAAAGCGATGTTGGGACCCAAGACAGCTACAACTGCTTCATGATGAAAAGGTTGCTCTGCTCTGCATCATCTGAGAGATTGTGCACCAATGCCTATGTCCCATCTTTTAAGACCATTTTCCCCATAGCTACTCCTATCACTACCCTGAGACACCCACTAGCCTTGAAAGAGTGGTAGCAATCATGTAGACTGATACCTGCACCATGTGACCTCTACATTTCAACTTAAGCAGCAAGGGTGAACTGCTTGTAATTTAAGTTCAGGTCAGCGAACACACTGAAAACGATTACCTGCCACTGAACACTTGGCACGTAATTGTTCACACATTTCTTCCCTTTCCTGGAACAGCTCCTTCTTTTGTTCTAGCATCTCCTAATTGCTGGGGCTTTCATATTGTGGCTAGAAAATGAAACCATCCCATTGCCCAAGGAGATGACTGATATCATTGAACCACTGAAACTGAACATATATTTTTTTTAAATCACATAATAAGGGACACTGCCTGGACATATTCCTGCCAGGACCTCTAGGCACTGCTCCCTCCCTCCTGGTGACTTAATTAGATCTTAATGCTATTCCTTTTCCTATCTGCCCACCAGATGCCACACCAATATCAATCCTCAAATCGAAACAGTATGGTACTGCTCCAACAAGAACTCTTTTTTACCGCATTTCCAGAACCACACTGATGGCTATCACGTCAAAATTGGTCAGCAAGGCCCCAATCGACTGTTTCCTCGCTGCCACCTACAATGTCAATACACAAATTGCTGACTCTTGAGCACAGACACAAATGGGAATCAATGGCTCTCATCTAACTCCATGGAACACCTCAAAATAATGCCACAAACAGGAAGCAATTCACTACAAATCAAAGGGCCAGAACACAAGAGAAGCAGCAGAAGTGGTCCTAGCAAGTAATCACGGTTGTGGACACAGGAATTCAACAGCATAATTAAGAAGTTCATATCATTGTATGACATTCACAAAAATTAAGCTTTCACAAGAACACTGATGCTGATTCATGGACTAAGTAGGTAATATTAGGTCCACCTTTCCTTCCCTAACCTTTACCCCCTACCTGTAATCACCTACATGGACTCTCCATGACCTTTCACATTTATCATTACAAGTTTTTAAAAAACAATTTCCCTACTAATGTATCCCTTCATTGTACTGTGGCTCGTTGCTTCACAGTTAGGTGGGTATGACATAACTACATTGTCTGCCCCATTTTATCCCTTCAAATTCCCACTCCTGCCTCTCTCTCTGTCTGTCTGCGTGCTCCCAAATGTTCTCCCATTTTGCAGCAAACTGAATCGCTAGCAGACGCCATTTTAGGAACCATGGAAAGGAAAGAGGCACTCTTTGGCTTCTGCTGAAAAGTATCTATATTCAGAGTGACATATTTTAGGCCTGAAGTCCATTATACACATGTTAAGCTAAGCTCTCTCACCCTTTGTCACTCAAGTTATCACTCCCAAATCCTGAAAACACTCTGCTCCCGCCAGCTTTCCAATCATGGACTAAGTGCCTGTTTTGGAATGGTATGCTATGTTCGGGTGATTTGTACAGTGTAACAAAGTTACAGTAGAAGCCTCATGGTACTAAAACAGTCAAGCCAGCCACATCAGGCCAGCAGATGATAAGAATTTACAGGCAATTAAAAACAGACGTTTTCAGTTGTCTCACAAGGAATAGATAGTTTGTATGGCACAGAGGGTTTTTGTGAAGGCATTCTGCAGTGTTGCGGCCTATAATATCTACCCACTACCAGGGCACAAGTCGAGAGTACATGCGGGTGGACAGAGTCCCCCCATTTTTTTTCAGAACTCCCCCCACATTTTTCAGAGGGAACCTTGATATGCAAATTTCTGATGCACCACATTCAATTGGTATATTAATAACCCCCCCCCCACATTTTTTAGGACTTGACACCTGATCCCTTTCAGTTATGTTTTCACATTTTATTGGTAAAAACAGAGTTCCTGAAGAATGTATAATACAGGAGTGGTGGTAGACAAGAGGACAAATCCTCAAAGAAAAATAGTTGAACTATTGTCAAGGCTTTAAAAGCTATCCAATGACAAACTGAAAGCCAGCTAAGGGTTCCTATGCTCAGGACACATGATCCTTTTGACTAAGGAGCACTGCCGCTGTGTTTTGGACCTACTGTAGGCAATTCATGAAAAAGTTAGGAAGCCCCAATAAATGCCATTGGTGTGGTCCAGTCTAGAGGGGACTATAGCAAAGACTGATTACATCTGATGGGAGAATGATAAGCATCAGTTAAAGGAAGAAGAAGCTATTCTTAGTCACGGATTTGATTAGTGGGGTCACTGATAAAGAATGATGTAGTAGGCCTCACAAATATTTTACAACAGTCACACAATGAGGGCAATGTTTAAGTCCATACGGTTCAATACCTAAATATCATTCCAGCTGACACCATTGAAATCTCTCTGTTCAAGTCATTCAGACTGCATTTATTAAGAGCCATCCAGACCTCCAGATTATTGTAGCTTGCAAAACCAAAGAAGGCACACTGGGAGTGCCACTGCACAATATAGCATGAGGCATCAGACGTCTCTCTTTCTCTCTTCTGTGCGTTCTACACCAAGAAAGGAGAAATATGGGCTGAATCTTTCGTATCCCTCTGTTCCCTTCCTACGAACATAACCTACAGTAAAGAAAAACCCATGCCCTCAGAATCCCTAGCAAGGCATTGAGGGAAATGAGGTTAGTACACAGGCGAGCACACTCCTATTTAACTGCTAATCCTGGATTCTATTTGGTAGATGTGCAAAATATATCTACTATGTGAACGAGAGAGAGGGAGAGAGAGCGAGAGAAAGAGACACAGAGAGACAGAGAGAGTGCATATGCGCATGGACACTCACTCCCCCAACAGTCATTCCAAATTCAATGTTGAAATGACCACTCTTCCATGGTAAGTTACAAGCTGATGACTTTATTGGTACTTTGTATCACTGACACACAAGCTCCTTCAACTGCCGCTCCTCAGGAGTGGAACATGAATCCCAGCAGGGTTCCATGTCTCATGACCAAGAGGAATGCTACAAATCTCCTCTCTTCATATACCACACAGATTAGTTTAATGAACTGTGAGAAACCTGAAGGTGTCTCACTTACTAGTCCCTGGGGATCTGTCATCCAAGTCGCCAGGACACAGGCACTGCTATTGGATCCAGTTCTAGGGGGTGGACCAGTGCGGGAGAATCACCTGGAGAGGGGGTCCTTGGGGAGTGCAAGTGGGAAACTGACAGATGAGACGCAGTATCCCCCTTCTTATAACGCTTTTTCCCATCCTGCCACTTACGATACTCAGACACTATACACCCCTTTTCCGACACAAACACTTTTGCACACCACAAAAGACATCAAACTAACACCAGAGCCATCCCAACACAAGAGTCAGGCAAAGGCAGGCATTTGACCAGAATCACAAACACCTGATGAACTTTTCCCTTCCCCACAGGGAGAAAAGTTGGAGCACAAGAGCACACTATGAGCAAAGCAGACTGCACGACAAGACAGCTATACCAGGGCGGCAGTTCAAGAGGAGAAGAAATGCGGCGAGAACCGAAGGGGCGACGAGGAGAGAAGGCTCCCAGAAAAGAAGCATAAGACCGCAAACAATAGCCAGGGTGTCTTGTAGCAGATGTCAACAGTACACAAAGCCCTCCTACGCTGATAATCAGTACAGGGAGAGACGCTTGCTACCATGGTACCATCTTTGACTCCAGAGACAAGAGAAGCCAGGCGGTTCATCATAGCCAGTGAGTCGAGGGGAGAACCAAGAAGAAACCAAACTGTGTTGAACAAAATTGGCAAATGACAAAATAAGGGAAGTTCAAAGAACTGTTAACATCTTAGGGGAAAACCAGCTGCAGAGGGGTCCGGCACCATGTGGGTGCTCATTCGAGAGACTCTGGTTGATCCCCCGTTTGTTGAAACTACCGATACCAGAAGACACTAGGAGAGCGACAAGGAAAAGGTCAAAGTGGTCATACAGGGGTCTAGCAAAACCCCCTGTACAGTTGAAAGTCTTTGACCTGCATGTAATTGGAAAGCTAAGGGAGATGAATCCCACATAGTGAGAAAGGGCAAGGAACTGTGTGGTTGGCAAGAGTGAACCCGACGGAGGGATGCCGGAAGAGAGGCACAGCCTGATGCACCAATGAACATTGTGTTGACAAGAGTGAACTCGACAGAGGGATGTCCACAGTGAACTCTTTAAAAAGACATTAAGACTTGTGAAAAGCAAAGGAGACATTGTTTTAAAAAAGCCATAGTGAACCCGACAGAGGGAGGCAAACCGTCAAGAAGGGTTTGAGCCTGGAAGAGAGGGATCCTCGGGTGAAAAGCTGTCACTCAGCAACTTATGAATATAAAACTCAAAATCAATACAATATTCGAGAGGGGTCTGAACCCGGAAGAGGGGGATGCAGGGGTGAAGAAAATACAAGCCATAGTGAACCCTACGGAGGGAGGTTAATATTCGAGAGGGGTCTGAGCCCAGAAGAGGGCGACCCAAGGGGGAAGGCAATATGAGCCATAGTGAACCTGACGGATGGAGGATGACATTTGAGAGGGGTCTGGGCCCGGAAGAGGGGGACCCAGGGGTGATGAATCATCACCCAACACGCATACAGAAAGGAACTTTTGTTTATTATTTTGAACACATCAGGTCCTCAGAGGCAAGAGACTTTTTGTAGAAAAGAGACTTAACCACCTTAGGTCCTGATACCTGACAACGGAACTGTTGTCTCGTGCTGGGATAGATTGAGTATGTGCTGTGCTCCGGAATGCCGCCTTGTCCTGTGCTCAAAACGTGGGGAAGGGAGACGCCCGACTAACACATCCTGACTTATCATTTGTGAACACTTCTTTCTTTCTTGTGAACCCTATCCCACACTCTTTTGATTTAGCTGTAAGGATTGGCAATAGTTTTTTTTTTAGTATAGGCCCTTTTATTTGACAAGAAGCCACTAGGACTGGCTTATTATTATTTGATGGTTGTAGCTTGGTCTCATCTTAGATTTAGGTTTAGATTAGGCGTTTTTCCAACCTACCTATGCAGTTTAATAAACACCCTTGAAATGCGATCACTTGTGTCTGTCTTTACGGTTGCCACCATGAGTTCCTTACGGAACTCATAGGTAACATAATGATAATGAGAGTCACAATAAATATATAGAAAACTAACATTCTACTATAACCTTGACCTAACTATGGTTTGCATACACAACTAAGTTTACATGTATTTACACAATATTGGAACTTATATGGATACACATCTTCAATTTAACATCTATTCACTCAAATAAACAGGTATCTGTGTTTCTCTCCTAGATGTGCTTTTTAATGCACTTTTTGAATCACCACTATTAGATATAATGCTAGTTTTCCCTTCATATCTCCTTGTTTACCTCACATCTTTGTTCCATTGCATACCCTTCATCCTCACAGTATCGTATTCATTCATGCCACTACTAGACATTACAGGAGATCAGCACTTACTTAGTTGACTCATATTTCATACTCTTCCATCAGAGGTCCTTACATCCCCATGCATTACCTTTAATATCATAATAGGCCATGTCTCTTTAGTCCTGGCGGCAGCTTAATACGCACCCTCTCTCATTCTCTGACATTGCATTCCTTGATCGCTTTATGCATATCTCTTGCCTTTCTCTTATATTCTCGTGGACCTGATCTAAATTGCCCGTACACTTGACATGCCACACCAAACTGGGTACACCTACATCTGAGAACTTCAAAGTGGTATACAGCAGTCGTGAAATGGGGTGTGAATCAGCAAGCCACTACAGCATCATGTACTGCTCCCTTACAATCTCTCCCCTTATATGTGGTAGCCTGACAGCTTTGCTTTATTACACAGTTGAACATCTTGACCATGCTATTATTCTTGTGGGATGTTTTTACCCATGCATCCAAGCCCTACCATAAAACTGTGCATTACTGGCATTGAAAACATCATGATGGCCAGAACTCCCCAGAGAGTGCACAGGGAAAACATGAAGAATAGGCTGCCACCCATTTTTGCCTATGTTGTGAGCACAGGAGGGCACTCTTTAAAACCACCTTTGGGCTACACACACAGTAGCCTGAAACCATTGGGAATGGCAATGCTGATTGCCAAAAGCAACCCAGAACTGTGGGGAATTAATTTTCTTAATGTCAAAAATGGATACAATACTGGTGCTCACCACTATCTGAAAGCCGGCGTTTTAAAACCACCAGACTTTTGTGTAAAACTGAACAAATGAACCCAAACCAGGCCAAGGAAAGACTTGCTAAGAGTTGGATACAATGTAAAACCATATTCTGAAATGACTTGAAGGAAGTAATTATTTAATGTATATATAAAAAATAGCTGGGGATGTCAGCAGCTTAAGTTAAATGGACAGAAAGCCACTAAAATCGAAATGTTTCGAATAAATGAGTGACCTACTTGTGAGTGTCACATAGGTTGCAATTGTTTAAATGTCATAGTTTTGAACTTAGAATCAGCATTCTAGCTGCATGTGCAAAAATTGTAAGTTGGATTTGAATGTAGAAAACTGGGAACTAAAGTGACATTTAGCTGAATTCTGCCTGACAACTATCCCCGACAGGAGTGGAACTGGCTCAACAACTCTTCCCAGGCCTGGCTGCATCCTGCTGCCCCCACCAAAAGGAGGTGACACCTCTCTGATTGAATTAGGGGAGTGGTACCTGCAGACTGCAGGAAGTTGAACAAAGCCCTGTCCTGGACTCAGGCAAATGTTATATTGGGGGGGTCGTAAAATGGCTTCCTCTTGGGAGAAACTGGGAGGGGCAATGCCTGTGAGAGCCAGCTGAGCTTGGGGGAAGTGGATAAACCAGAAATTCCACCATGTGCTTGGGAAAACCACACCCCTTTGGGGCCGGAGCATGATTTTAAAAAGATGGATAATTCACAGTGCGGACTTGTCAAAATTATATAAACAACATCATCATTCTTGGGATTTTTCTGTGCACATTTTAAGAGGTGTTAGGACCCTGTGGTATGTTCTTGGGGATAGTAGCAGAAGAAAAGGTTGTTACTCCAAATGTATGCATGTTACAAATCTGACACTTTATCATCTAGAACCCATATCCCTGGTGCACATGTGTGTAAAATCTGGAAAGGTTTAGAGGTCGTTATCTGGATGAAAAGGGGAGAATTCTGTCATAAGTGGACATGACATCGTACAAAGACAGGAATCGGATGGTTTGGTGCTAGAGAAAATATGTTAACTGGACCTATAATATTAGAAAAATGGTACATAGATAAATATGTATTTGGATCAGAAATAGATTTGTGTGCAATTTTACAAGGGGAGGTTCCTCTGACCATAAAACCTACAGCATCACTCTGACACTCCATTTCTTTCCCCCAATCAAGGGAGAGAGGAAAGCTTGGCTAATGATAAGTGAGAGGGGCAGGCTTAGCTAGGCCTAGGCACACACCCACTTTCTAAACACATAAAAGGAACATTGAAACCCAGGTAGAGACATTCACTTTCCACTTTCTTGCGGGACGCTTTGCCGGGAGACTTCAGACTTCACAGCCAGAGATCCAGACTTCAAATCCATCAATCTTTAGAGATCAGAAATTAACTCCAGAATTTGTAGGAGAGAGGCCTGAATCCACAAGCTGAAGCCTCTTCAGCAGGCCTCAAAACCAACCAAACTATTCAACAGCCGGACGAGCTGTTTGAATTCTTTGCCAAGAACTTTTGCAAGAACCTGTAGCAGTATCCAGAAAGCAGTGCTGTATCCGGAACCAGAGAGAACCAGAGACCAGATCGCTGTGAAGAACTGCTAGCAGAAGTCCAGCCAATCCTGACCCGATCGGTGACAAAGCCGCATTCCTGTCTAAATTATAGTGTGAGTAGTGTGAGTACCCAGTCAGGACTATGCCAAAACTAATCTCTTAGTTTAAAATAATCTAATCCAAACTATTTTAGCCTATTAGAACTGCCTCCTAGAATCGTGTCATTCTGTCATTTTCAAAACTGAAAACTGTCATCTGTCATTCTGAGCTTTAAAATTTAAAATCTGAAAAACTACCTTTACTAAATCGCCCGTATCTCCGGAACCGTTTGTTATTATTTAAAGTATCTCTCACTCACCCTGAACCCCCTATAGGGAATTAAAAGCCTTTTTAGCATATTTTTCACTTAATTGCAACCACATAAAAGGATTTTGCCTGTGTTTAAAACTCCTACCTGTTTTCCTCTAAGCTTGCTAGGGGGGAACTGAATTATATTTGATTGCATTCCTGAGAACTGTGTGCTTTCCTCCCATCTCTTTACATTGCATAAGGGCGGGGGGTGAATTGCTACCAGGGGGAAAAGTGATTGCATTGTTTTGGTTGAAATATCAAGTTTATTTTCTGTACTGCATTTTCATTCATCATTGCATTGTCCTTCCTTGGAGCCATAAAAGCATTCTCAGCTACTTTATCCTCTCTACATCACTTCTAAGCCATCAAGAAGAGTGTACCACTGTAACATTATCCATTGTTGATCACTATCATCCTCACAAGCGTGCTATCAAATATTAATTTACTATAAAAGTGTGATAGATATATATTGTTTAATTTTCAAATAAACCTTTTAATTTGCAAAACAAACCTACATCTTGGCTCAGTGGGGTCAGAGGGATTCTAAGAGAGGGGTGTTATATAAGGGTTGTCATCCAGAGTAAACAAACTGGACATAAAAATATATCAATAAGGGCTTCCATCAGCATCCCAGACTAGGCATTGACTTAGCAGTAGTGTTGAATTGAAGTCGCTTACATCTCAGGATGATATATGAAACTAGGGTGATGTTCTATGCCTTTCCCTTTAAGAAAACATTCCATCTCCATGGATACCAGTTGTACACTATTGTCAGTTAATACAATTGTAGGATAACCTTATCTCTTAAAAATAGTATCTAAAAACGCAATAATATCTTTAGTACAAATATTTAAACCCATTGTACTTTCATCCTTCTGGACAGAAAATCAATCAACACCAGGCAAACTACTTGGTTACCTTGACTCCTTTACAGGACCTAAAATGTCGGAACGAACACGGTCCAAAAGATATCGTAGGAATTGTCATGATGGTCATGGGATCAGATTTGCCTGTACATACTGTATGTGAATTTTTACAGGTATCATAATCTCTGATCATTCTCGAATTTGTATGTCCATACCTGGCCACCAATAATCATGTCTGACTAGTTGTTTCGTTTTTACATACCTTGGTTTCCCTCATAGAGAACTAACAATAATGTTCTTCTTAATATTTCTGGTGGAATGATTTGATCATCCCTCCATGCACATTTATTCTCAACATGCAATTCACTGAGTACCATTTTTATAGCTTTACTGTGAAATTCTTGACATGCATTCTCATCCATTCCTCCACTCTCCAATGTTTTGTTTTGTTTCTTCAGCATCTCATCTAATTCCATAGCTTTGACTCGCTCTTCCTTATATACCACATCATACTCTATACTAAGAACTTGCTGCCCATCCTCATCCTCCTCTTGTTGATCTACAAAGTTTGCCAGTCTTGATAAGTAATCTGCAGCCTTGTTATGGATGCAGGGCAAATATTCATAATCCTACCTATATCATGGTCGGTTTGTGACCCCCTTTTCTATTCAAAAAGACACTTTTTCCAATCCATTTGACATAAGAATCTTTTTCATCGGCTTATGATAGGAACTCAGTATGAACTGAATTCGACACAAAAACGGTTTACATTTCTCCACAGCCCATTTGATTGGCAAGCAATTCTTTATCGTACATTAATTTAGTTCAGACTGCTTTAATACTATTGAAGCAAAGGCAATCATGTACTCCTGTTTCCCTTCTCTCAGTGACAGCACTGCCACTAATCATTTTTTGCTGGCATCAGTCATCACCACACTTTTCCTTGAGGGATTATAGTTGCCCAAAGCTGGTGCTTGATTCAGCGCACATTGGATTTCCTGAAATTCAGACTCACATTTGGAATCCCACATGAAATGTGCTCCTTTCCTAACTTATTTCCTCATGCTATATATGTTGCTACCAAACACTGGGATAAACCTGGAATAGTATTCTGCCATTTCCAAAAATGATGACAATTGTTCCTTGGTTTGAGGACTAGGAAAACTATTGATGCTATTGACAAGTTCAACCTGGGGGTTAATTCCATGTTTGGAAACCTCATGCTTCAAATATTGTATGGACTCCTTGTTAAGTTTTCATGTTTCCTTACTTAAAGTCATTCCAGCTGTGCTTAGTATATTCTAGACTCTCAAAAACCTCTTATTAGGCTACTTCCATATATTAATACATCATGCTGGAAACAAATAATTCCTTCTTCCTCCTGGAAAAGCTTGTACATTATGTGTTGGAACACAGCTGCCGCTAAAACCAATCCAAAGGGCATACGTACACATTGGAATAATCTTTCTGGCAAAATGAATGCCGTAATATACTTTGATGAGGGGTGTAGTGTAAATTGAAGTAGTTTGACTTGAAGTCTAATGCAGAGAATCATACAGCTTCTCCAATAGTGCCCAACATTTCGGTAATATTCGTTAAGGATGTCTATCAGGCACTACATATGTATTCACTACTCTCAAATCAAACACAGCCTCAAATTTCCATTGGGTTTCCTCAACCCTACTAATGGTGCCGATTCCCTTTGTACTTCATCCCTCAGAGCAATTGGAATGCTCCTTAATCTATGAACTATTAGGACTGCATCCTCTTTCATTCTTATTTTGTGTGCAAGGTTTTTTAGACATTCCAAGCCATCTCTGAACACTTGGTGTTAAATCAATGATTCTCTCAATACATAGGTTGTCACCCAATTCTCTGTTTCTGCCCTGTCCCTCGACTGCAAACACTGCTTCTATTGCATTTGGATCTAAATTGATGTTAAGCCTTTTCTGGTGTGGCCAGCTCAGGAGAAGTGAATTTCCTTTAGTTGCTAACTAAACCTTTCCTCTTGCCTTGCATACTTTAAATTCCAAGGTAGACCAAAGCCACCCTAACAGGTCACTGCATTTACCTCCATATGCTACAGGATTTATGTCAATCACTATGTCCACTGCTATCCCTTGCAGTCTTATTTGTGCCATTGGTTTTTCTGCATCTGCATCATAATTTTGAATTACCATGATACACTCTGCCATGTCTTCAATCAGATTTTACAAACTACTCACACAGATCATCTACATTCTAACTATTCTCTGGTTTGCTTCTGCAGCAGTGGGTGAAATGCCCTTTTCGATGGTATCCTAAATGCTAATTTTAGCGTGGGGCACGTCTTACTGTTTGATAGATGAAACAGGCAGTCACATCTAAAGAATCTTTTCTTTTTCCTCTACCTTAGTCCTTTCTTTGCAAAAAAGATTCTTCTTTAAAAAAAAATCATGTCTTCATATTTTTTTGTCTGCACTGCTAACATTTCTGATGATGCTGCCCGTGAACCTTCTTTTACTTCACCTTTGTCCCTTTTTTCTAGTTCTTTCACATATTTACTGGTATATTCTACTTCCTTGGTGACTCTGAGAACTTCATCCAAGGAAGCATTGCCATTGGACCATAGAGCTTCTTTCTCTTTCCCATAAATACACTCAAGCATGAAATGGTCTTGAAGGTGTTCTTCTAATGTATTACCAAATTCACAGGAGGTAGCCAGTCCTCTGAGTGCAATTATATATTGCTCAGTCGATTCATCCTGCTCTTGTATCCGCTTCCCAAAGTGATATCGCTCCAACATAATACTGACTTTTCTGTTATATTGTTTATCTAGCACTTTTCATATTCTGTGAGACCTTCTGATTCTTCATGACTTAACATTGGTAGATTTTCAAATTGCTCTTGGCCGTAGTTCCCAAGACAGTGTATTAACAATGATTTCTTCTGCTCACTCAAATAATTTGGCCCATGCTCTGCTTGTACGTAGTGATCAAAGAGTTTCTTCCATCTTTTCCATGGCACCTCAGGAACCTGGGCTTCCCCTGCATTTTATGAAAAAAACTAGGTCATTGGAGCCCTTGCATTGTTGTGAGTTGTTGATGTGATATAACTCAATTGTACTTTTCTTTTTGTATATTCACTTCATAGCAAGTCTTACTGATACATGTAGGTTAGATAATGTGGCGATCATTCTTGGCTCCAAAGTGAAGGTTCCAAAGTGAATGCACTGCTATAATAGTTTTTTGCTCCAAAGTGATTGTATCATTCTAGCTTTGTGGTAAAAAACTCCTCTTCTTCTTCCTTTAGGTCTTTCATAAGCTGCACCGCAATTTATCACTTCCTAATGTCGTTTGTGCAAAGCGTTACTTGTGGTTGCCAGGCAACGTGTGTTTGCATTCACGTCACACGTTGCGTGTGCACCACAAGTTTCTTTCCTCTAATGATCAGTGCGCTGCCAGCAATTCACTCGTTGCTGGAGTTCACACATGCCTTCAGGTGCCCATTCCAAGGATTAACAGACGTTTCTCCTTTCTGTTCTTCCCCTTTCCTGTTTTTTTTCATTTCTTTCCACTCTTCGTCGGCCATCTTACCTTGTAAGTCACAGCTTCCGGGCACTGAGAAAAACTCAGGCAGAGGAAAACTCAGGCGGAAACTCCATCCTATCATAGCGTGGGTTTTGCAGTTACTCGATGGGGCATGGCCTCCACCTTGTATGATTCCAGCTCGTTGCCAGTGCAATTACCACTCTTCCATACTAAGTTATAGGCTGATGACTTTATTGGTTAGTCATATCATTGCCCGACCGGCACCTTCAACTGCCATTCTTCAGCAATAGGAAAAAAAGAACCCAGTCAGGTTCCATGTTCCATTACCAAGAGGCATGCAGTACATGTATATCTTGTTATAGCGTCCTAGGCTGTATTGAATTGACATGTGATGCTTGCAGCTTTCTGTATTGTTTGCAAAGTTTAATAATGTCTACAAAGTCCCGACACACCTATGACATTTTGTAATGCTTGTGAGTTTGTTCTGTGATTAGCAAATAACTCAATCTTGTACCATAACACGGGACCCACATGCCAATACCCCTATATGGGAGTCAGTGTTGCAGCAAATTCATTGTGTTTTCAAATAGTTCAACTCTATTTATTACATAAAGAGCAACACTTCCAAAGTATCAATGGCTAACACTTTGCTGGTGCCCAGAGTGCACTTCTTCCCTTCATGGAGAGATCTGATAGGTCTGTGAGGGTCAGGTGGCTGTTACAGAGAGCGCTTTAACTGTCCTCTTGGGGCAACTATGCTATAGACTGCATCCCACACTGCTGCTCGCAGGAAAGACCTATTGACGTGCCTTGAACCAAGTTTATCTTCACATGTTTTGTCTGGCTGGATTGATGCTGCATGTTTCTCTCATGAACCTAACCTTTTTTGAATCTACATAGATATCCTTCTGAGATGGTGAGAAGAACTCAGCATCATAATCGGGGCACTTTTCTGTCCCTCACAAATGCAACGTCTGATATGATTCACATAGCAAGAATTCCAACCATGTACCCAGAGTCTGGCCCACAACCTCCAAACAAGCCAACAATGCTCCAAGGCCACATGAGTGCCTTCATTACCTAGAAACACAAGATAACATTACACACACATAACATAATAACTTAAATGTTCTTTAATTAGCAGTGCTACCACAATTATAACGCGGTAAGTGCATGAAAGTCCTCTCGTCATTTTCTACAAATCACAGGTAATCACTTATTTTAAACACTGGCATTAAGGCAATATTTGCAGTTCCAGTCTGGTTTCATCATGCACTTCTATTTTAAGAAGTTTGTTCAATACTGCGTTGCTCTTTTAAAGTAAATTTGCATTGGCAGGCACATACATATCATTATATCTTCTCCTTTTAATTCAGTTGTTATTAAGTGAAAGCTAGCTCCATTTCTTTTATGAGCACCAGCTGTTATGACATTTTACCTTTTCCAACTATTTCTGCAAGTACAAACAATTTGCTCATAGTTTGAAACATACAGTTAACATAAAACAGTCGGTGTATTTAAATATAGCACATTTGAATTTCAAAAGATATTGTTTAGCATAAAGGTTTACTGTGTCACATTTCTGAAGTGAAAAATAAAGTTTCTGTCTCCTGGCTTTTCTCTCGGAGCAAGATAATATAGAAAGCCAATTGGCAAAGCCAGGCTCTGTTTACTCTTGGCAAGCTTTTCCTGGATGATTTACTTACTCAAATGTAAAGGGGTGGATTAGATTTTCTTTCACTCTCCTGAGTCTTTGACCATAGAATCATAATTTTACTGACTCTAGCATCAACTGGCCAGATTCGACAATGGCCCCCACCAGGCCCATCTGATGGTACCGCCCCAGCACTGCCACACCTTATCACAAATTGAGGGACAACTGAGATGTTTTGCGCCTGCTTCGTGTGATGCTGATTGCTCCATAGTGCCCAGCGGAAAGTGCAGAGGCCATATTCCCTATCTGGGGCGGTGTCCATGCCAACAGGTGCCATGTGATGGCGACCTCACCCATTTGTTCCATCTTCAGTGAATGATTTGCATGGACTATCATCATGTTTTCAGGGCTGATATGCTTATCTGCCTTATGTGAGGCTGGCCATTTCATATAGCTACAGGGGACATGGTGCTGGAATAGTGCTCCATTGGTCTCAGTGCTCATGCCTCACGTGAGGTCGAATGCACGACTCACTTCAGGGCCAGTGCAAGGAAGTAGGCCACTTGTGACACATTTCTGCTTTACCTTCCTCAATTCCAGATGTATGATATAATATGATATGATAAGTCATTTATAATGTGCCTGTACATAAGTGTTTCTAGGCGCGACAAGACAAGGAAGGGAGGACAGAAGGAGGACAAAACAACAATCTTACTAGGCCTTGTGACATTCCAATTGTACAAGTGCAGGTGGGAGGGAGGGGAGAAGTGCCAGGGGAGAGGCAGGAGGGGAGAGTGCAAGGTAACTAGTAAGTGCAGCCGGGAGGTGGCTTGTAAGTGCAGAGAGTCAGTGGACTGCAGGGTTGCAGATAAAGTCCCTTAAGTGGTTTGGAGGCCCGGAGGCAGTGCAAGGGCAACCGGTCATGCAGGAGCCTGACCCTGTAAGTTCAGTGGGGGGCCAGGTAACCAGTATGCACAGCAGAGAGGGACATCTGCAAGGGAGAGGGAGAGAGAAAGCAAAAGCGAATAGGAAGGTCTTGACTTACTTCCGGAAGCTTATGTGGTCCAGCTCAAGTTTCAGAGAGGCAGGGAGGTTGTTCCAGGGGGAGGCTCCAGCTGAGGACAAAGATCTATCCCCCACTCTCTGCCTGGAGAAGCGCCTGACCCTCAGAGATTTGGAGGTGGATGAGGGGGGGGCTCGAGAAGGAAGATGCTTAGGAAGAGAAAGTTGGATGTAGTGTGGTCCCTGGCCCCAGAAAGCCTTGTGGATGATGCAGAGGGTCTTGAACTCGATGCTCACAGCCACAGGGAGGCAGTGGAGAGATTTCAGGGCTGGAGATATACGATCCCCGGGCTTGAAGCCAAGGACAAGTCTCACAGTCCTGTTCTAGATAGGCTGGAGAGGGAGAAGAGTAGAGGCAGACAGATTTGGAAAGTGGCTATTGCAGTAGTCCAGCCTAGAGAGGATCAGGGCTCTGGATACAATGAGCTTCTGGGGGAAAGTGAGAAAAGGAAGAATACCTCTGAGGAGGTACAGCTGATGGTGTGACTTCTTAGAGACGTCCGAGATATCAGGAGAGATGGATAGGGTGGAGTTGAAGATGACCCCCAGCTTCATAGTCTCACTGGAAGGAGCCGGTAGAGGGCCCAGGGTGGGCGGCTCGAGAGAAAGAGAGAGGGGAGGCAGGAGCAGGAGTCCCAATGAGGAGGATCTCAGTCTTACTGGTATTAAGGCAGAGTTTGTTGGAAGCACACCATTTCTGAATTGCGGATTGACAGTCTGGTATGAGAGAAGGAGCAGTAGAGGCTGAGGGGAGCCGCAAGGAGAGCTAAGTGTCATCCACAAAACACTGAAAGTTAGAGCACAAGGTAGAGATGCGGTGGTCCAGAGGTGCCAGGTAGTGATTGAATAGCCAGGGAGAGAGGTTAGACCTCTGAGGAACACCACAAGTAGATAGAGGGATAGGAGAGAGGAAAGACCCAAGTTGGACCTGGGAGGGTCGATCAGTTGATGTTGTCTTTGCCACAAAGGAGCCCATTAAACTACAATGATGGCTTATGGTAGGTAGTTGCCTAGAATTGCCTTATTGGAGAACTGTACCTAGCTCACTCAACTGCACCATCCCTTAAGCAGTTGTCGACTATCTGCAACTTCATTGTGGCCACTGGGATCACCTGAGATCCATTTAACTACCTTTTTGGGCCTTTTGGTTTCATCCATCTCCGGTGGGGGTGGCACGAGGAAACTGTGTTCCCCACTCTGCTGACAGTTCCCTGTGCATAATCGGACATCGCCACCTGCATCGTCTTCCGTGCTTCCAGGTCTCTCTTCGTGTTTCTGGTGTTGAGAGCTCAGATGTCAAATCACGCTACTACTTTTGGTCTTATTCTGATGTCCTTGGTCACTCAGTACTGAAATTGTGATAATCTCAAAACATGGTGGAGATGGACGAGTGAGTTAATGCATGCATGCAGTCAAAGGCACGGGAATACAGGGTCAACTGGGGTTTCTGACCCTTTGGCAGCACTGTGCAGTGGATGCAATGCAGATCACATGAGTACACATAGGTTACTCACAGGGCAGATCTGCAATTTCAACCACCATAACACATATGACATCCATCATTGTGCCATTCATTTTCACAGATTGCAGCAGGTTCCTGCAGGCACAGGAAAACAGGTATTGGAATGATGTCATCAGAGCTGGTGTGCAAAGCCTCAGTGGGAACTGTGCGGATGTGGGGGGGAAACATGGTATAACGATTCCCATGCTTTTCTCCTGGATCGACACCAACCAGAATGAGCCTGTTTGTGTGAAGTGGTCAGTTTCGTCATACAATGCGGTCTAGAGTAGTGGTAGAGTAGTTTCTATAATCCCTCCATGTCGACATCGCCTTCAAATTACACTGAGATTGGTCTCGTTCTCTGTTTTACGGAAATCCCCACCATAGTCTCTTTAAGACTGGAAAGCTATTGTGGCATCATAGTCGTTAGGATACTTGCCTGATTTACGTCAAGTGGTTTGGTTTATCTAGCCCCAGGGTGTGGTATCAGATTCTCTCTCCTGGTCCATACTGACAATCCTTCAACCATTATGTGACTGCTGTATCACTCGTTTGCATTGTTTGTAAAAGATTTTTTTTTAAGTTACTGGGCCTCATTACGACCCTGGCGGAGTGGGTTTACGCCAGCGGTATTCGCGGCGGACCCGTCCGCCCTACTACGAGTTCCCGTAGCGCCATGGAGCGTTTTCCGCCTGGTTTTTCCGGGCGGAGAAATCCATGGCGCTACGGGACCTTGTTGTTAATTAATAACGCCTTCCCCACTCCCATTATACCCTATGGGGCAAAAATGGGAATGGGGAAGGGTAAAATGGGGGATGGGGATTTACCGCCCCGCCAAGGTCGGAATGGGGCGGAAAATCCGCCAACCCCCATGGCGCTATCGGCAGCTTTCCGCCGTGCTCCATGGTGCATTTTGCACCACGATTTCCGCCAGGGTCGTAATGAGGGCCACTGTCTGTCATTGGTTTCAGTGATCTAGGTCTAGGGAGGACAGATGAAACATCTCTTACACCTGATTTGTATGAGCTGCTTAAATTCCCCCAGCATCAAGGGATAGGACAGCGGGGGAGCATTTACCACAGTCACTCCTGGTTAAGATAGGATCAGTGATACTGACACTACCTTCTTGCCCTGATTTATGGAAATTAACCCTGGCTCCTCTAAGACTGGCAGGGACTTTCTGTGATTTGTTTACAAGCTTTGTGTGAAGCTTTCAATGGGATGGAACACTATGATACCTCAATAGCACAATACTTCCCTGTTATGCTATGACTAAACTCCAACATCACTTTGCAGTAATGTCACCCATCACCACCTTGGCACCTCTAATGCTCCCGGATCATCTTTGGCTTCATTGTGGTCAGTGGTCGTACCACAGATGTATATATAAGAAAATCCCATGTCATCTCTCAGGTGATGCTCTGTAATTTTATGAAGAATAAAACGGTCTAACTCACTACTAATCTTAAAAGATTTTATTTCCATGGGTATTTGTTAGTGAAGCCATTTAAATGGCATGTTAGAGTTATTTCTTTTTCCCTTATTCCATATATTGCAGTGATGGTAGCCCCAGGTTCTGACACATGTTTTGCACCATCCAGAGCTTTCTCAAGGTTTATCCGCGGTTACTATATACAATAATCAACATATAGGTTATAATTATATAAGTACATGGTTTTGCTATGGGGATTGTATCACCATATCAATAACAGTATAGACTTGAGTGTGAAAAAGATAGCCAGAAATAGAAAACACAAGGCAAAAATGAAATGACATAACTGTAAATTGATCATTAGCCAACATGTCACCTCTGCTCAGCTGGTACCTGACAATAAAGAAAATAACCTTGCTGTGTCAAGGTGCATAGCTCTATATATCCTGCCATATTGTCGCAGGTATTTATACTTCAGCAGTAATTGCTGTCACTAATATTACTACAGAGGTGTTTGCCTCTTGAGTGAGGCAGGCAGCCCGTTTCATCCTGCAACTGTACATAGTGTGACAGTTGAATGTGGCCCTGAGCCGTGAACTGCAACATTATTCAACACGCAATACACCCACTGTTCCCATGCAAGACCCCTTGTTACAAATGACCTATGCTTGATTTCCTTTTTTTTTTGCGAAGAAATTTACTGCACCTCCTCACTCTCTCCACAATGAGGTGCTGGGCATAAACCACACTGCCCATGCAACGGTCATAGGCATGCAGTGTGCAGCTAATCTACTGGCTTGAAGGGCTACTGGACAAAGCTGGGTGAAGGGAAAATTTTATTATTCTACGTCATTCACCACGTTTTGCAACCCAGCACTGGCTCCCCTGTTCAAACTCTACTTTCAGCATTTTCAAGCATGTCCACTTTGCCATGGTCGCCAATACTATGAAGAACAGTGATACATTGATACTGTAGTACCCCCCACAGGTGGGCAAAGCCATAAGTGCAGTGTGAACAGGTGTAGGGTGGGGAGTAAAAGCAGGCAATACCAGTTTAGTATTTTTCATTGCTTGGAGTTATGAGTGAAGACATTAGTTGTCTAATCTAACAGTATATGTTATGTGTTCTGTCTTATGTGAGGAGGGAGAGACGTTGCATTGTGTTATGTCCTTTTTGTCTAATAAAGGGCAGGTGCACCCTTAGTATGAGAGTACAAATGACACAGACACACAACGTTTCACAATACTGCTTATATACAGGCACATGAGTTGAGTTCTTTAATATTCACAACAACACTAGAATTGACTAGGTGAGGCCTGCCTGAAGTTTGTTCATGCAGCGAGGTCATAGGACATTACTGTAGCTTGGTTTACAGGATGTTAGACAGGATATGCTGCTCCCCTCCACCCCTGATAGGTATAGAAATGCTTTGTGTACAACTTTGTATTTTGCAGATCCCAGCTAAGGAATCACAAAATGGGTCCTCAAGTCTGAGACTATGGATGCAAGGCCTGGTCCTGATGTCTGGAGTGTACAGTCAGCATATACTGTAGTGATAAAGTGGAGGACTGCAACCTGCACCTCTCTGGACGGTTTGTACTACAACTCCCATCACACTCAACATTGACAATACTAGCTGGGGCTGATTGGAGCTGTTGTAAAAAACATTTGGCGAAGGGAAGGTTGTAAGCGCAATATTAGCACAGTGGCATGGCAAGAAAACGAGTCTATGGGCCTCATTACACGGATGGCGGTAGGGATTTACCGGTACCGGTAAAATACCGGTACCGGTAAATCCCTACCGCCTTACTACGAGGTCCCTTTGCGGGTTGGGGGATTTAACGCCTGCTTTTTGCAGGCGTTAAAATCCAACCCGCTAAGGGACCTCGGAGCTAATTACAGCACCGCAAAATTGCGGTGCCGTAATTAGCGCCTTCCCCATTCCCATAGAGCCCTATGGGGCAGAAATGGGAATGGGGAAGGGCAATGGCGGAAGGGGGATTTACCGCCCCTCCAACCTTGGAATGGGGCGGTAAATCCCCTTTCCGCCAAGGCGGTGCTGGTATTTTACCGGCATGAGCCGGGATAAACCTTCTTACTCTTTTACTTTGATGGAAGAAAAACTTGCCATCATCACATATTTTGCGATTTTAAATTTTTTATGTTTTAGTGGTTAGTGTTTAGAATTGTTTATGGTAATACGTAATGGTATTAAAGACTTGTTCAGAAACAAATCCTATAGTATATAATTGTTCAATTGTTAATGTTGCATTGAACCGACATAATGTAGAAACCCAAATCCATCACCGATTATCCAATAGGCGACGCTAATGGGTTAACGGCGCCGTAAAAGGCTGTGGCGCCGTTAACCTATTAGCGCCTAATTACAAGGTCCCTTTGCGGGACCCGACCTTAACAGCTGGTGTAGACCAGCCGTTAAAGTAGGGACCCGCAAAGGGACCTTGGTGCTAATTACGGTGCCGCAATTTGCGGCACCGTACTTAGCGCTTTCCCCATTCCCATTGAGCCCTATGGGGCAAAAATGGGAATGGGGAAGGGCCATGGAGGAAGGGGGAATTACCGCCCGCCAACCTTGTAATGGGGTGGTAATTCCCCCTTTCTCCATGGCAGAGTCGGTAACTTACCGGCATGGACCATGGTGCTAAAAGCACCATGGTCTTCCGCCAGGGTCGTAATGAGGCCCAGAGACAGGTGTAATTTCCATGCAGCTGTGCAGAAATCAAAAGAAAAACCGGCATAGTATTTGCATCCCCAAATTGTGACCGCTGAGCAGGAACTTCACGTTTTTACAGGGTATTCTAGAGAGGGAAATTCCTAAGAGCGCACCCCCCAAACTTAAAGGGTATGGCTTTTAAACACCATTTGAGACCTGTACGGTTCCGTTTGGCATAGCCATGTGGTACAATGCACGATCTCTGTCAGACATTTCCATTACACATAATACGACCTGACCATGTACCTGGTGTCCATGTGACTCTCATTCTGGTTTCCAGGAAGCTATGCACACTTTCATCTGATGCTGTAAGATGCATTGCTGGCTGTACATCATTCCTTCAGGGCCTGATGGGCTCTCATGTGTGTCCCAACCAATGGGATCCCTCACCATGCCACCTCTCTAAACATGGCTCAGGTTAGTGTGATCCTGACAAGAAATGGATGCGATTCTGATGCCTCGCAAACAATTCCATCCGCTGGCAAAGAGCTGCTGCCAGACATACATCAGAGTGAGATGCTTCCATTTCATTGGTGATGGAGCCGGTGGAAGTGCTGGCAGCAATGGTAGCAATTTTAACAATTACTTTCATGGGACACCATGTGAAGGCGCCAGGTGGGAGGGGTACATCCTATGGTGCCTGGCACACAAAATTATAATCGGGGTCCCTTTAAAGGGCCATTAACAAGTCAATGGCAGGGCAGCAGCTTAAAGTGAGATGTGAATGGAGCCCTCTGCCGTAAGAGCAGCCAGAGAGAGGTGGGAATTCAACGCTGTGGCCAGGGAAGGGGAAATGTCATTGGAACCTAGCAGACAATCTTTGACTAACTAGGGTTCCATTAAGGAACCATTAAAGACAATGGCAGGGAGTTGGTTTAAAGTCGGATGTGAATGTGCCACAATGCTCTAAAAGCAGTCTGTGGTGGAGAGGCGAGTGAATTCAAGTGTGGTCTGTGGCAGTGTGGGTCAGCAAGAGACAATAATTGTGTGATGCCTCCTCATTCATGTTGTAATTCAGTATAACCTCCAAGAACATCATTGAATGTGTTGCCTATGGGCAAGGGGGCCACGGGGAATGTTCATTATTTTGTACCATTACAGTAAGTGCTGGAAAGTGATTGTCTCTTTGTAGCTTGGTGCATTGTCCCATTGTAGATGGGTTAATTGTGACTAATGGGAATGGATTGAAGATCATTCATACATCTCCAGGCGTACCCATCACAAAACTGGTTTTATAGTGTGGAGAGCTTTTACCTCCAGTGGCAAGGAGCTTGTTTTGATTTTCACCTCCGCCTTTTGGAAACAGTCGTTTTTATCATTTATTTCAGTGCTTTTCTTTTGATGTCCTTGAACAATTACAATAGAAAAAACTATAAAAACATAATTATCTGTAAAGTAAGCACACATTAAAAAAGCAGGGGAAAATCAAAGCCAGAAAGTGTAGGCACAAGACACAATACACACTCAAAACATTTATGGAACATGGGTCCCATTTGATTGAGGGGCAATGAGGCATTTGCCCAACTTGTGAAGCTCACACCACGTTAGGTTCCCTAGTCCCCAGTCCATCACGGTACACCAGGTATGCATTCAAACCCCCTACGTGACACTCTCCTCCCATTCACAGTGAGTCTGCAGCCAGACCAAGCACCTGAAGGAGGGGACTCCCACCCATTAATTGCTACAAAGCCACCTTGTGCTGAAATGATATAGAGTGACTCAAAAGGCTATGTGCAATCAATATAGATGAGAGAGATTGACTACACCACAATATTTTATAATATATTGGACCTGCATTGGAAGTTCACTGAAGGAAGAATTTCTGATATTAAAAGATATATTTAATACTTCATCTACTTCTGTGACTATTCCTCATTATCAACACATTCAGTAGCCTTCAGGCTAAAGTGCTACTCTACTTCTCTTCGGAAATTGTGAAGGTTAGAGCTGAGATCTTTCGTTCCTTCACTCTGGAACTGTGCACGCGCAATCTCAACTGCCTACAACCACTTTCACGTGGACATTTGGTTTGCCCATACAGACTACCCTCATTGCTAGTAATTTGTTTCTGAATTGGCTCTCATTTCGTTGGACAAGACACTGCAACTATAACTGATCAAGTGAATTCCAGTAACTCTTGTCCACTGCAATATATGTGAGAACATGCTCCAAAAAACCAGTAACAACTTCATATCCTCAATTCAACTCTACTAGATGGTCTAAATTCCTGTATCCTCCCTCAGTGGCATTTGAAATTGTGCATAATAATGTGGCTAACTATTTTCAAAATATGTGTTTGGATATCTCTAAAGTGGATATCTTCTTATCTGGCAGACCACTCTGAAAATATTGATACCCTACTAAACACATTGGAAGGTTTTTCTCTTACTTGGGATTTTCCCTCAGACCTCTGCTTTTCCATGTCTGTAAAAGACCCATAACAAATCTTATTTACCCTTTGGTCTTCAATACTTCAAATAAGCATAAGGCACATAGATCTTTCAAAGAATTTTAGAACGCCACCTTGCAGCTATTGTAACCTTGTGTAACTGCTTAATCATTCTACGCTATTAAATGCTGGTTTGTTTGTATTAATTTATTGTTGCTTTATAAACACAGACTGTAAACAGACTCACTGCATGGCACCCTAAAGAATGTGGGCTAAATTCCCTTTTTAATCAGATCTGGGAAGTGGTTGAGATAGAACAAATTTGAAGTTCAGTGCAAAGTATACACAAGTTCATGCATCTTTAGCGATTGTGTAGATTAGTGTAGGCAAGGAAAGTGTACTAAGGGAGGCAGTGGGATGACCATGATCTACTAAAATGGGCAGCAGTAGGAAGCAGTGAGTGGAGATACACCTGTCCTAAAATCCAAAAGTTGTGGTACTGTCTACATCAGTCATTGGTGTGTGGGATGTATTGACCCACCCGCTATGCTATGCGGCATCACCCTGCCAGTTATGGTGAAAGAAACTGCAACAATGGCGGCAAAACCCTTGTCTGTGCCAAAAAAACTACAAAAGCTGCGTTCTCAAGCGGCCACCCATGGTTCATGTGTGGTGGAATAGGGCACACCCTGCAGAAAATGTGCCAGTGGGCTCCATGACCAGCAAACAGAGTGCTGAGAGAGAAGCAGAACTTTGCAAGTGAAACCCAAAAATGTGCCTATAAATGACATTTGCTTTGTTGCTAAAACCCCCAAAATGCCTATAACACAACCCATTTCAACATCCAAAACCTTGCTTGGCGCTAGAATTCATGTAATTTAAGGAAGGATTGCAAACATACAAAGTCCTAATGTGAAGAGCAAAACATTCATCAGACAAACTTGCCTCTGTCAAAATTTTGGGTGCAGTAGCCTGGGCTACCTGAATGACAGCTGTGAGATGAGTTACTGATGAAACTTTAAAGTGATCTAAAACTAAAAAGTCTGATGGATTAGCAACCATAAAAAGGGTTTTTGCTAAAAGGAATACAGATCTTAGTTGTGTTTTGATCCACCAGACGTAAAGCTAAGAAAGTAATGTATTTATGTTTGATGCAACAAGTTTGGGTTTTGCTGGATTTAAGAAGTTAGTTATCCTGGCTGAGTTGCAAGAACTGGAAAAGCAGGTTTCTCCCAGGGGGAGGGATGTCCTCTCAGCAGAAACTCACCGGGAGGTGCTAATTGCGGGTTAGCCCAGACTTTTGTCTATAGAAAGAGAAGGAACAATGACAGAGCTTCAGCCCAGGAAATAGAGGTGTGAAGGTGGTCGTAAACTGCTCCTGGAAGGGACTCACAAAGGAGGGGCCTGTTCCTGGACTGCAGGGAGACACAAATGGACGGACCATCTGTTGCTAAACATGAACAATGACCAATTTTTAAAGACTCATAACTGGTGATTCATATATAAGGACATATATGTTAGTTTAATTCTTGGCTGTACGTTTTAAGAGGTGGCAGAACCGTGTAACATGTTCTGGACAAGAATGGCAATATATGTGGTTTTATATGAAAGGTATTAATTTTAGATTTGTGAAAATTTACACACACATTCCTTTGTTAAATACACACATTTGGGAAATTTGCATAAAGTTTGGAAATTGTGTTCATAACAAAAAGGACAACATTCTGTAGAAAGTTGAAACAAGATCCTACAGCCGTGAGATTTTGATGAACAGCTACTACATAAAATATGGCATCTTTGTGTGTGATTTGTGTTAAGGTGACCAATGTAGAAATATGTATTTAGTAGAAAATCTGATTTTGAGACCAGTGGCTAAAAAGAGGTCTCTGAGGACTGTAAAGCAAACCATAAAATGTGACATCATCCGGCCTTGATCCAGTCATTCAAATGCAAGGCGGAGATGAAGTTTTGGTCAAATCCCAACTCACAGGGGCAGCTTAGCTAAGCCAGCCCATACACCCATTTTGTGATGTCATTTTAAAGCATAAATAGAGACAGCAGACAACACATAGGGACTCACAGATCCACTCACTTTCCTGATTCTGGCGAAGTACTCTGATCCAGCATTCTACATTCAGCATTAACATCCTTCCAGATCCAGATGACAAGACTCTTGCAAGCAGTAGAGAACTATTAACTTTCTGCAAGGCCTAAATCTTCTAACTTATTCTTGCAACCCGTTAAGCGCGGTGGTGTGAGAAGGCCTTTTGAATCAGTAACCTGAAATTCTCTGGCTTGCTACCACTAGGCTTGCCTGAGGAAATCGCTATTCCGCTGATTGAAATACCCACAGACTAGAAGGACAGATCCTGTGCAAATCCGGGGACTGGCCTAGCTGATCCAATCCCATGCCTGATGTGCTGTTCTTCCTAGACGAGATCCAATCCCTGACCAGAACTGACGGCCCAATTAATAACTTATTCTGTGAGTATTAATAGGAAGAAAAGTGACCCTAATATCTCTGCATTTTCTTATCCCAATGTCAACCCATCCCGTTTTTAAATTCTACTGTCAGAACCTTTCTTGCACTGATTTTCTCTCATTTGTTTTATAAAATTATAAGTCATTAGTGTTTTTGAGTAACTCAAGTAAGTTCCAAAAAGAAATTGAGTATCCACCACGTGAAGGGTTACGCCAGCCACGTAACTGTGGAGATTCATGTGTGGCATTCTCTTTTTCATAGTCACAGTATAGTGTGATCAAACCCATCTTTCAATTTCAAAGTGAATTTCTGTTTTCCATTCTTGCGCCTATTTTGCAACAAAAATGACCTTTACTAAAACCTTTATAACTCTCTCAGTTGTTATGATAGAAACGAAATTTCAACTCCTACTTGTACCTAACATCCGTAACTATCCAACATTGCAGAATAGTGCGTTATCATGAATATCGCGCAAGGAAATGTTTGCCACGAATTACAATTTTGAAAGGTTTTTACATGTGTGAATTAGCTTTAAACTGCTTCCAACTTGGACTTTGAGATTTCAAATGTTTTCTTTTGATTAAATCATTGTTTGTGATTGTGTGCAACTGTTCAAAGCGGCTCCCATAGGAATTTATGATCATTTAAACATTTCTGACCATATTTGGTGTTTTTACCCAGTCAATTCTAAAGCCAATTTCAAAGCCATCCTGTCAGCTGAAAAGTCAATTCAGTTTTTTCTCTTGTGTTTGAAGGGGGAACGTGGGACTGATATTCTATTTGATTTGTGCTATTCCTGAATACCTGCTCTCTCCTCCCATCTCTTTACATTGTCTATTGGGGGTTGAGTGGTCTTGCAGGGGGAACCTCTAACCATAGTGCCATCTATACCAGACCAACACACAATTATTATTTTCTGTGCTGCATTTGTATTATGCTCATTCCTTGATTGCCAGTGTATTAAAGATATTATTCAGTGTTCTGTCACCCCATTAGTGATCGGTTTTACCTATTAAAATATATTGTAATTAAAAATTAAATACATAAATAAATATTTATCTTTGCAAACTAGCCTGATTCCTATTTCAGTGTGACCGGGGGAGGGGGGTCCAGGAGAAGGGTGTGATATGAGTTGTATATCGTTCAGAATATTGAACTTATAGATAAACATAAATAAGGGTTTCAATTATGCACTACATGCTGGGCTTGACTTGGGTGTGTGCCGGATTGAAATCACTTACAGGTGGAGTGACCTGGCCTACAGGTATGGGAAAGCTGTATCACTAGCAGGTACATGGTCCATGCCTGTAGATTGAGGTGTCACAGAAAACAGAATTTGGACACAATCGCAGGAGAGGTTGATTCACCAAATACTCAATATCAGCACTGAAGGGTGAACACAGAGAAGAAAATCATGCAATCTCCATGTATTCAAAGGCTATGTTACCCACCCTTTATCCACAGGGATTTTATAGCTTTTGATTACTTTGACTTGAATAGAATGAGTGGAAGATTTCATTACTTTACTAAGGAGTATTTCAGATCCCCCAATTGACGCAATAGCTAGCTCTGTGATGCCAAGAAAACTAGACATCCCAAGGTCATTCTCCCAACATCTTGAGATAACTATCACAGATGTGTACCTCTAATACAATTGAGTCTTTGCTCCTTTTAACAATTGGTTGTTATCAGTGCAGTTTAATATACTTTTGGTGGTATATGAATCTTTCTAAATACTTTAAAAGGTTTTTCTACCTCCAAAAGCTGCTTTAACTGGGTTGAGGGCAACACATAGCTCATCACAACAGCACCAGAGGCATACATTCCATATTCCCAAAGCTGCCTGTAGAGGTGGCCTGGCTCCCCCACCATCATCTTCTGAGCATAACATCTTCCATCCAGCCTTCTTCCCCTCAGCCACCTGCACCCCCATCAAGCGACGAACAGGGTCCGCCGGACCAGGACTCTATCTCCCAGGCTGCCCTGATCTGTAGCTGCAGGCTGGTGGTCCTGCCTCCCCTTCCCACCATTGGATGCTTCTCACCACTTCCAGTACTTAACTTTTGATTTGGGGCGACCCAGCAATGAGCAAACAGCTCTTCACATTTGAGCTATTGCTTAGCTGTGTGCCGGCTGCTTGCTTGTGAGTGCCAATTACCTCTTTGCTCAGACCCACCCTCACCATGCACTGATCTTACTATCACTGCCTTTCTCTTCTACCTCTTTCATCATTCTCCTCTCTTCTGCTCAAAACCATTTGAACTCTGTTCCTGTCCATAGCAGATCTGTTCCTCAGCACCACGCCTCTTCTCGCTCAAATACTCTCTCTATTCACAAAATCTCCAACCCCACTTGTCATCACACTTAATTTTCTCGTATCTACCCTAGCGCCATTCTACTTTGCAGACTCAACATCAGTATGCTTCTGCATCTCACTCCCTTTACATGGCTCTTTGGAATGCACATTGTGTCTGTAACAAGACTTCCATTATCTCTGACTTCCTTCTTTCCCATTCTCCCTCTCATGACCACATTACCCTTACAGAAACCTGGATTTAATCCTCGGACTCTGCAACCCTTGCTGCCCTTCATGAACCTGCCTACACCTTCACCCACCCTCCCCATCCAACTGGTAGGGATTATGGTGTAGGACTGTTCACATCTGCTTCTTCCTATCTGATCTACCCCCCTATCTCCTGCTGTTTCTTCCTCTTTTAAATACACTATCTCCACAATCACTGCTCCCTATGGCATTCATATTATATTTCTCTATCAGCTACCTGGTCCTTCTGGTTCTGGTCAATTTCTTGACCACCTCTTCAAATGAATTGAGTGCCTTCCTCCCATTTATGACCTCATTGTCATTGGTGGCTTTAATCTCCCATCTCTCTCCAATACCTTAGCTTTCTTCTCCTACACCTCACTCTCTTCCGTCCACTCTCTGCCCAGCCATTGAAATGGAAACCCCATTGACCTTATTGTCATCTCCTTTCAACTCTCTGCCTCTAATATCTCCACCACTCCTTCTCCTTCTGATCATTCCATCGTTATTGCCTCAATCTCCACTTCTACTTCCACTACATTTTCTCCTAACAAATCCATAACCAAGGGCAAGTTTCTCTGCTCCAAATTCTCTATCTACCTCTTTGACCTATACCACTCTCTGTCCTCGAATGTAAAATTCAAAGACTTCACTAATTGTAATGCTGCGCTTAATGCTCCCTTCTCTCACTTTCCTCTTTCTACATTCACTCCTGAACACTCTCCTCCATGGCCTTCCATTATACCTACCATCCACACCCTAAAAACAATAATGAGGAAAAGCCTTCGGCAAAGATGTAGACACTCCTCAGATCTCCAACTCTACCTCATTGCTCCTCAAAGCTACTCCTCTGCTCTAGGCTCTGCCAAACGTGACTTCTATCTCTCTCTCATTTTCTCTCAATCACCTCAACCTAGAAGTCTCCAAAAATCTCTCATTCAATTCTGTCACCCCAAACCCTCCTCTATCTGCTCTTATTTCTGCTAATGATCTAGCTCTCTACTTTGCTTCAAAAATGTCCAACATTCAAAATACCCTCGCAAATAATCTTCTATACAACCACCTACTTACCTTTCTCCACCACCTATACTCTCCTCTCCTGCGACAATGTCTTCCTTTACCCCCCCACAACCCTGATGAGATTATTGACCTTCTATTCAGGGCTATCGCTTCAAGTGCCCCCATAGACTCTCTATACCCACACATAATGAACATCATATCTCCTAGTGTTGCTCCATGTCTTACTTCCCTCTTCAACTTCTCTATTGACATTGATACTTTTTCCTAATTCTATATGTCAGCTAATGTCATCCCTATCCTTAAGAAACCTGGCCTAGATCCTAATGGTCCTGCCAACTTTCATCCTGTCTCTCGCATACCTCACTTTTGCAAAATCCTAGTGCGTGTACTTTTCAGCTGACTCACTATGTTTCTTGACACACACAACCTCTGGAATCCTCTTCAATCTGGCTTCCAACATCTCCTCAATGTCAGCAACTACATCTCCTCTGCTTGTCATGCTAACCGTTCATCTATTCTTATAATTCTTGACCTTCTTCTCGACCTCTCTGCTGCCTTCGATACTTTCAACCATTCTGACCTTCTCTCAACACTATATCTCCTAGGCGGTAGGCAGTGAATAAGTCGAAAACATTATGTCGAAAGTTTTTTTGGCTTTCGTGCATTTAAAAAAAGGGTTAAAAAAGGGGGGTTGAGGAGGATCCCCCCATTTCGAAGAGAAAATAAAAAAAAGGACATTCAACATTTATTTTTTCTGACATTTTTTTTCGACATTGGACTTTCGACATTTTGTGATTCGACTTTATCACTATAAACCCTCCTAGGCAACAGGGACAATACCCTTGCTTGCTTTGCTTCATTTCATGTCCCCAGACACTTCCAGGTATACTCGAACAGCCTTAACTCCCCTGTCACTCCCCTAACTGTCGGTGGTCCCCAGGGGTCAGCACTGAGTCCACTTCTATTCACTCTCTACCTCTGCTCTTGGAACCTTGATCTTCTCCTATCAACTCTTCGGTGATGACACTCAGATCATCTTCTCCTTTACCTCCTTCTCTGATGAGCTCCGGTCAAAAATGTCTAAGTGTCTCCGCCATCAAATACTGGATGGCATCTCACTGACTTGGGCCCAACTCCAGTGAGACAGAGGTTTTCTACTTCCCATCCAAATAGGCTATCTCTTCCTCTCTCCCTCTTCTATTCTTCTCTCCTGACTACCTTCCCTACTCTGCTCGCAAACCTTCGACCCATCTCACAACTTCTTGCTCTATATCTTCAAAACTGACACTGCGGCCAGACTAATCTCCTCAACATCAGAAAATAAGACATCATCTTCACTTCAACACTGCCTGCACCTAATCTCCTCTTTAGTACTCTCTCAATCTAACTACTGTCCAGTATACTTTGTGGTGTTCCCAACTATGTTTTTTCACCCTTTGAAAAAATCCTCAACTTTGCTTTATTTACACTCTTCAACCTTCCCCGCTTCACCAGCTCCTCCCCAGCCCGACGTCAGCTAGGCTGCTTATTTTATTTGGCATTTATATAGTGCTACGAACCCTCAGGTATCTGAGCGCTGCTCTTTTATCGACCTCGGAAGGATGAAAGGCTGAGTTTGGCCCCGCCGGGATTCGAACCTGCGTTAGCAGGCTCTGCATGGATGTCAAAGTGAGCTCTCTACTCGCTGTGCCACTTGACCGGCTATTTAGGAGACACAGGGCAAATTATAAACTCATCCTCATCATCTTCGAAAACTATACATGGATTTTCCCCACCCTACCAATCAGTTATCTCACTCCATACTCTCCCCCTCGATCCCTGCAATCATCCTCGGCTCACCTCCTTGTCACCTCTCATGCCCCTCCCTCTTGTTTTCTGCTCACTTCCTCTTCTCGCTCCCTTACTCTGGAATGTTCTTCTGCTCTCTTTACCCACTACTCCCACTAGATCTCTATTTAAATCTAACCTCCTTTCTGAAGAACCACTTGCATAGCGTTCTAAGCCACCTAACATCCCTGTTCTACTCTCCGCCACTGCTCTATGTCAACCCATGTCACTTATCCCTCACCCTTTCATCCTATAATGTAGTACTTCCTCCACTATCCCGTTCCTGTATCATGCCTACTGTCCTAATCCCCGTTACATGTTACTACCTCCCCATCAGCATCTGAATTCATATGCGCATCCTCTCCCCCATTGTTAAGGACACTGGTCCTCCGTTCTGTAAGCCAATGTTAAAATGTTTTGTATGGATTTTTGTGCTATAAATGATTTGTCTTCCCTTGTCATTTTCATTCATAAAAATAAAAAATAAACATCTTTTCACAGCATGTTACAAATGTGGGAGTAAATACACTACTAGTTGCCAAGTTTATTTTCTCCAGAGACACATTTCAAAATGGATTCCTGTCCTCAGCAACATTAGGCCTAATACTGAAGATAGAAACCTATTTTTTTTAATAAACATGTTCTTTGCACTTCTACAGTTACATTTTCTAGATATATATATTTTAAGTAGGTTTATTTGCATTTTAACTTGACACTGGTCAGGCAGCAGGGTATGGCCTGCAGGAACGAGGGCATTGTAGAGGCTGACAGTAATTTTAATGGTATGGAGTTGATAGTGATGGATATTGACTATCGAACAGTGTAAATACATGACACTCTGTTGAGGTTCCACGAAGTACATAGTTGGAGGCCACTCACTAGGTTTGGAAAGTGGCACTGTATTCAAAAAGGGCATTAGTGAGGGAAGATGGTCTGTAATTGGTGCTGAATGATTGTTTTAACAAACATGTCTTGAATAGTTTTCTAAAAGTCCAATGATTTTCATGAGACCTCTTGAGGAGGGAAAGAACATTCCATAGGCTGCCAGGGATTTGCACCCTATCCTTTTCTTCTTGAAAGGTTTTGGTAGGAAAGAGTCTAAAAGAAGGACAATAGACACTGTAGAAGAGGAGCATGGATTGTCGAGTATATTAAGTACATCGACATCACTGAGTCAGCAGTTAAGTACTAGCCAAAGGCGGCAAGAGGAGGAACAAGGAAAAACAAGAGACCCCAAAAATACGAAGAATTTTCTTTGGCAAAGCCAGAAGGCACTACAAGATTAACAGATTAATTTGTTCCAATCTAAAACACGGTGAAGGTTAGAGAACATTGTCCTATGGGTAGCCCCGAAAAATGTGACTTTAATTAACCAAATGCTGAAATGTCATGCAAGAGCTGAGAGACAACACCATATTCCCTTAACAGATGGAGCACTGGTGTAACAAGATAATCCAGGGTCCAGCACTGCCAGTCATGTTGAACTGCTACAAAATGACTTGATGAGTAGATGGCGAGAGCAACATCCTCTTGGTCCTTTAACTAAGGAAACATCGGCTAAAAGCTAGTTGCTAGTAAATCGGCCTAAGGATATTACACATGAAATTGTTAAAACACAAACATTCTGTAAAACCGGACCTGATTTTCTATGTTTTAAAATCTATGTACCCAAAAGAAGACAATATCTGTCTAAATCGGCAGAGCATATTGACAATCTTTCATGACATCCCAAGGTTGAAGTATTAAGTAAGTATGAATTAATGTGATATTGAATGTGTTGAATGCATTAGGAAATCCTTGATATTGTAGTAATCACTGTACCACCTAGTGTTATCAGGGAGCTGCTTTTCTCTTCAGTGGATGAATTGAGACTAAGAAGTTTTGACTTGTGTATAAAACAAGATCTAAAGGAAGTAGATGATATCACACTACGTATACCTATTCACTGTACCATTAGATCAGACAATCCCAGAATAGTGGCCATGCAGGAGACAGTAAACATCAATCGACCACTAGAAGAAGACTGGTCATGGTTGCCAGGAAGCCTGGGCACATATGAGATGTGCGACAGATGCAGGCGTCCTAGTTTTTAGCTAGTGTTGGAAGATAAAGCTAGTCAGGCTATCTCGAATGATTATGACGTAATATGCCTTCAGGAAACCTTTCAGTAGGAGGAGGTGGTTTTAGATGGTTTTGAGGTATACTCAGAAAAAGCTAGCAAGGGGCCCATGTTTATATCGAAGTCCCCCTCCATTCAGCGCAACAGGCATCCCTGAACACTAAAGCATTAATAGACTGCGGGGCCACTGGAAACTTTGGGTATACAAACTATGCCCGTGTAGAGGAGGAGCCAAGTACCCCCGCCTCAGCCACCTCACCCATATTGCCTATATGTTGGGAGCCTGAATGAGAAAACTGTACAGTACCAGTGGGAATACCAATATCTAGGAGAATCCTGGAGGCAAGGTTCCCATTGTGAAAACCGTACCAACATACAAGAAAATATGATGGCCATTTGAATGAAATCCCGGAAGAAGCAGAGCAAATGAATGGAAAAGACAAATGGTGACGTCACACAGAGCTGAGCTGAGCTGATGTGCATGGACAAAGATGCAGAGATTGCAGATATTCTATAAGGCATCAAGAAAGTATCAAAGATAATCGGCATCTTGGGATCAAGGTGAAGAAACTTATGCTACAAAATGGATGAAGGTATCAAGTCAGTTTACACATTCACAGATGCAAAAGAAACGCAAGCAGACAAAGTAATCCTAAGGCTAGCTTAATACTGAATAAATTGCGGCAAGCGCCAACGTATATATATATGTGTATAAACAAGTGAATGATGGATGTTTGTGTATTGTAGCAGTGCTGGACTCTAGAAAGAAGGCCTCATTTCTAGTGTCTCACAGCCAGCAAAAATTGAAATAACAAAGTGATTCTTGAAAAGGCAAGGTTGGATGAGCCATGAAGCCAAGTCAAGAAGTCAAGGGGCCTCATTCCTAGTGGGGCGGTAAGGGATACCGGGCACCGGTAAGGAGACGGTGCCGGTAATCCCTTACCGCCCTACTATGAGTTCCCTTAGCGGGTCCCTCCTTCAACGCCTGGTTTTACTAGGCGTTATTTTTTTTGACCCGCTAAGGGACTTCAGAGCTAATAACGGTTCCACAAACTGCGGTACCGTTATTAGCTACTTTCCCATTCCCATTGAGCCCTATGGGGGCTTAAATGGGAATGGTTTTTCAATGGGGACTTACCGGTCCCGCAAAGGTTGGACTACACCGGTAAGTCCCCATTGAACGAGACCTGTGCCGGTACCGTTATTGGAGGCAGTCATGGCGCAAATAGCGCCATGACTACCTCCAATCTCGGAATGAGGCCCAAGGTCTTATCAGGCTGAAGTTAACTAACATTGGATACAAATCGTGGGAAAGAACACAACTCCTGTTCGAAAGGCATGAACAAACGAGGAAGAAGTGAGAGGTCTATTAAAAAATAGTATTTTAAAAACAGTAAAAGCTCGAAATCATGGTCTTCAGTCACATGGAAGGATGAAGTTGGACGAGCAAGATGCTCACACCTACGCATGAGGGCAGAGCGTGCCTTCACTACCCTGAATTCTCCACAGTACAGAACAAACTCAAGATCGAGCTTCAAAGCCTAATTGACAAAACAGACCACTGAGGTGATGATGGAGTATGATAAGCTCACCAGCACCTGAAAGGCCAGCCTGCGTGCTGCTAGATGTGGGTGGAAAAGTACTGAAGAAGGTTAGAGTGCCAACCAATTGTAGGGGACCACGTAATTAAGGGTCCTATAGTTTGTGTAGCTAATGAGACATTGAATATATAGGGCCTCATCACGAGTTGGACTGTAGCCCTTAATTGCGGTGGTAACAGTATTATCGCTGCATTTAAGGGCTGACCCTATCACGAGTTGGGCGCTAAATCAGCTGTTTTACTTCCAGCTTTTTTCTGGAGGTGAAAATCCCTGTTTTCGGCGGTATTACAGCTGGCTGTATTAGCCCGCAGTATTAGCACTGAAAATTCCCCATTGGATAGGCCCAACCTATGATCCGGTGGTAATACCACTGGACCGGTCAGTGCTATGGCTATTACAGTCGTTTTGATTATTGATGTATGAATAAAATCTGCATCCCCATCCATCTCCAGGGTAATTGCTACTCATCTTAAAGTGCTGAGTTTATTCAGTTCACTTGGTAGCGGAGACAATGGTTTAAAAAATCCATCGAATAAGTAAACTTTGGAGACCCACCAATATTGCACGGCCTCTGCCATTCGGCTAACAGGACTTGAAGCTCCCCGTAGATAGTGGGCTAGTTTAAAATGCTAAACTCTTGCAAGTAGGGTGTGATGGGTCCCTCCGGTTTCAGACGGAATCCCTTCCCACGTTCTGCGAGATGCTGAACGAACGGGAAGTAGAAGAGGCTGTAAAAGAGGCATAAGTACCCGAGAGTTGGAAGACAAACATGAGAATGGTGAATAAAAACTGAGCAAGGTGGCAAAACGGTGTATGGGCAATGAGTGACAAGAAGTGATAGGGAAAGAAGTGTAACAGAGGGAGGAGGGGTAAACGTAAGTCGAGAATAAGAGTGTTAAATATTGAGCAGAAATTTACTTGTGAGAGGCCAAGCAATTAAGAGGTATCATGAGGAGAATGCCACGATAATAGAATACACCCTGCACCTGCATTTTAAAGTACGTAACAGAAGAAATCTGAACCTAAAATCCCACAGCTGATGACATAGAAGACGAGTTCAGTTTAAGATGTAACTTAAAGAGGTTGATTTAAACTCAGTAGGATTATTGATTAAAAGGGCAAGACGAGTCTTAGACAAAAGATCGTAAGAGATAAGAGATGTATGTGACCGATCGAGTATGTCTGTTTGCTTTATGTATGTTTGTTTTGGTGATGATGTAATAGTCAAAAGTGATTGAAGGAAACAGGAGAAACACGAGGTTGGAAAATGTAATTGTTTGTACAAATTCAAGTTGATGGTGTTTTTCAGCAAGATTAAAGTAAAAAACGTGATTTAAAAGAATTGGAGTCTGCAATGATTGGTGCACGCTCATTTTATATTAATTTTTCTGAAACATATTTTTTCCAAATCTGTGACAAAAGCAAATGAGTATTGATGGTCAAGAGTGACGAGTCAAAAATTGAGGATGTTATTCCACTTGTGTACCTCTGCTAGCAATTGCCGAAACATGCACCTAAGCTTAGACAGTATAGTGCAGAATGGGTAAAGGGAACCGCAGACAAAATGTTTATGCCGTGGCCGCTAGGAGGGTCACTATCGCGGGTAGTCCTGCAGCATATGATGACATATTTGCATGCAGCATATATGGGAAAAAAGCTAGACAAGCGACTAGTGAGCTTAGAGCTTTGGAAAATGTACCAGGAGGAAAGAGAAGAGCCGCCTCCTATATATTGGATTCTTAATATATGCAAAGAGGGGGGTGAGGGGCCTTCTGCACCCACCACCCCGCCTAAAATAGATGGCGAAAACAAGAAAGACGATGGTTTGTACCCTTTGAGGGAGCGTAAGGCAGCAACAGGGTATAGCAACCCTGTATATGAGTCACCTGCGCAAAGCAGTGACGAGGGCTAGGATAAAAATACTGAGAATGATGTAATCCCTAAATTCCTAAGGGACAAGGAGAGAAGCGACAAGGAGAGAAGTGATCGAGCAAGCATACCTTTAGATATAGAAAGAGAAATAAAGAGATGGAAGAGAGAAAGGGATAAAGGGATAAAGCTGATGAGTAATCACTTCTACAGAACAAATAGATGGGTGGACAGATTTTGCTCAAACTCGATGGTAAAGACATCGAGGATATACGACTAAGAGAAGATCAAGATGGGCAAGATAAAAATGATAGTGAAAGGGTGAAATTATCAAAAGAAGAAGAGGCGAAAAGGAAAGATAGACAAAGATGGGAGCAGTTATATCAAGGTGAACAATTGAAGAAGCAGGAAAGAGTAGAGGAACAAAGAAAACGAGATAACAAAGGGCAATCGATGAGCGGGAAAGATTATAAAGAAAAATAATAGAAGAGGAGCAACAGAAGTTAAGGGATAAGAGAATACAAAGATGAAAGGATGAGGAGATACGAAGGGCAAACAAAAAAAGGAATATGAAGAAAAAGGAGGAAGACAGGGTGAGGGAGGAAGCAAGAAAGGGTAGAGAGTTTGATGATGATACCTGAAGAAGGGGGTAAGGAATCCCGATCCAGAAGTAGCATGGGAGGACATAGAGGAGTTATTCCTGGAATACGAGTCATTGTCAGGCCCATCTAGAGTAAATCTAGAGGGCGATTTTGATTCTAGAAGCATTGGGGAAGCGATTGATTAAGTTTATCATGACATGAGAGCCCAGAAAGAATTAAAAGGGAAGGGAAAAAATGATCGGCTCGAGAGTACACAGTTGTACGATACAGAGGGAACCTCATGTAGCACGAGGCCCAAGGAGTTGTTGCTAGATAGACTGACTCTACACAGAGACGAAGAGGAGAGAAGTTATACGAGTTGGGCACAGGAAATGTCAGACAAAGACACTGACACCTTCTGTGGAGAAGAGAGAGGTGACATATCTGGTCCTGAGGGTTGTTTTACAATGGATAAGGAAGTGAGATGGTCAGATTTCAGACGTACCTATTCCTCGGGCGTAAAAATCATTGACGCAGTCAGACCAACCTAAAGGACAACCCCATGGTGAGAGGGGGGAGTCGCCACCTTATGTGAGAAGATTAAGGTCGCTTCCAGGAAGAAGGCGGTGAGGAAATATTGTCCCTGCCTTCAATAGAGAGACGATGGGAGATGAGAGTGAGTTTGGGGTTTCACAGTTTCCCTTACTAGAGAAAGGGGGAGGTAGACCACAGTATGTACCTTGGCCCCAGATGGACAAGGATAATTTAAGGTTTAAACTTCTGAGTTTAACTTCTGGAGCTGGGAAATGGATATATGAATTAGAAAAAATACATTGGCTATTGGAGACATTAAGGGACTCCTGATTGCCATCCTTGGAGAGAGAGCTGATGACGTTTGGTCCAGAGTAGGGTATGCTGGTGTTACTACGGTTAACACTGCTCATGACAGAGCACCGTTCAAAAACTGCAGAGTGGCAGTCTGGAAAGCGCTTAGCAGACCCTCCTTGATTTTGCGCCATGAAATGGCAAATTTTGTGTCATGAAATGGCAAATTTTGCAGCACAAATCTTTATTTATGGCGGCATTTTTGCAGCGCAATTTATATTGACTGGAGGGTGCAAGATTGGTACATTGCATGAAAGAGGATATGTGCAAGGCTGCAAGAGAGCCAGGGTGTCAATATATGTATCTTTTACATCAAATAGGAGTCCTAGATGTCTCTGGCTTAGCAGAACAGTGTTTGTTTTGGCCATGTTTTTTGGTTTAATGTGCATGCTTATTTAATATTATTAACCATTATCAGTTGTAATGCTGAAATTACTCCCCTCCTATGTTCCCCAATCCCAGAATCACTCAGACACCTCTCTCACCCAACACACCTCACACGTCTCACCAATTCCCCAGTACAACTTGTATTTTTGAACCTCACGCTGGGTCATACACATACTTGCATGCTCTGTGACACGCCCAAGTCACAATTTGCGCTCTCTAGTCCCAGCCAAACTCCAAATCATACTCACAACTCACACCGTACACTCCCCAATTCCTGCCTACACAGACCGTCATTCTTGCATGCTACTTCTTCCATTCTATCACACTCTTCCCTCATCCTGTCTCCCAATCTGCAGCCCACTACTACCCCTCAGCCCATGGTCCTTCCACTTTCTGTACCTCCGCTCTATCTGATTTCTGGCCCACCGGCCCACTGCATCCGCTCTGCTCTCTTACCCACTTGTGTATAGGCGCGTTATAAATGCCATATCATATCATCTCACTGCTTCCCCCACTGTAGTTTTTGTCCTCAAAAAATGGGGCATCTAAAAATAGAGCAGAAGATGTGTTGTTGTTAGATGAGCCATTTTTGGAAATGAGCAGGCCACCTTAATCTCAAAGGTGACCTGCGCATTTCCACGGGGCAGAGCTGTAGCGCAAATGATGTGCTTGCCAGCCACATTGAATACGTTTGTGTTGGAAACGCTCTCCCAACAATTTTCTACAGGCTCACCGTGCATTTCACCGTGACTAGCCCTTAAGGGTCCTGCCACTGTAAAATGCAACCCAAAAAACCACATTTCTATCCCATTTGGGGAACAGAAATGCAAGTGAGACAGCAGCTGTCACACTTCAAAAAATGATTTTTTAAAGTATTGCATGAGTCAGTAGGGTCAGTAAAGACCCTGTAAAGCAGCGGCACCCCCCGTGCACTTATTTAAAGTGGGCGCATAGAGTGGCCTACAATTTCTGCACATTTAAAAGTGCATCTTGATTTTCAATTTGGGATGCGCTTTTAAATGCGCAGAAACGCCACCTGATTTGCGCAAAGGGGTGAAAGGGGCCAACTGAATGGTTGCATAAAAGAAGCGTCCATTCAGATGTCCATTGTGGTTCGGACTGCTCTTTTTTTTTGCTCAAGTGATGAAATGTGCTTACGCATTTAATTTCTTGAGTCCAGAAAATGAGATTTGAGCCCCTTTGGCCCTTGAGTTTTAAAAAAAACGGACTTTTTGGGGTGTTGTTGCAAAAACTGCCATTTTATTTGCGCTTTTTTGCGAAAACTGCAGTTTTTCGCAGCATTTTGCCGAATCGCAAAATCGCTATAAGCTGGAGGGTCTGGCTTAGAATACTGTATCCAGACATATCTGATATGGGAGCTATAATGATGAAAAAAAGATGCAGGAAGGGAAGACCTGCTTGTTTACATTCATAATTTCCAAGAGCATTGGGCCTTGGAGACACGCGAGGCTTGGGGGAAATCTATACCTATGTTCTATCATATATTATGCCAAGGGCTGCCAGACCCGGTACATAAGCAGCTCAAGAAGTTAGTGGGTATAGAGGCAAAAACATGGTCAGAAATTCAGCTGACCATCGCACATTATTGCAGACTCTTTCAAATAAAGAATTGCAAAAAAGATGATATCAGGAAAGGCGAAGGGGCAAAAGAAGTTTTCTAAGTACGCTTTGAAGTGGCAATGATAACTAGTGGAGACGGATCGAAATCATGGCAGATAACAAACATGCCGCAGCTGAATAATCAAAGGCAGTTTGATCAGGGCAATAATGGATTCACTCCAGAAGGAAGAGTAGGATTTCGACGTAGACATTTTCAATATAATCGAGGGAATTGGCAAAACAATCAGGGAAACATTCAGAGCAATCAGGGTCGGTTTCAAAATTAGCAGAATGACAATCAATGGGCCTCATTATGACCCTGGCGTTAAGGGTTTAATGGTGCCGTAAAAGGTGTCGGCGCCGTTAAACCCTTAACGCCTGATTACGAGGTCCCTTTGCGGGACCCGACCTTAACGGCTGGTTTTACCAGCCGTTAAAGTAGGGTGCCGCAAAGGGACCTTGGTGCTAAGTACGGTGCCACATTTTGCACCGTACTTAGCGCGGGTTTGGCGGAAGGGTTATTGCCCATTCCCCATTGGGCCCATTCTGGAATTCCCCATTGGGCCCAATGGGGAAAATTCACGCTATTACCGCCAGCGGATTTCCCACCGGCGGTAATCGCACCAAAAATCGTCAATTTTGCCGCAGATTTCCGCCCAACTCAGAGCTGGGGGGAAATCTGCCAAAGCCATGATCTGGCAGACCCTTAAATGCGGTGGTAATAGCACTACCACCGCATTTAAGGGTTACCGCCAGACTCATGATGAGGCCCTATGTCTCAAGAGGCAGATGAAGGTAGTTTGAAAGCAATTTCCACAATGATGGATCAAGGCATCTTGGTGATGTCAGAGTCACTGTGCAATACGTCAGTGTACCCTATCAAGAAATCTAAGGGGGGTCATGGAGACTAATTCAAGACCTTCACCCAATTAACCAGATTGTAGAGGCCGAGTTCTGTCTAGTTCCTGATCCTGCTACAATCTTATGTAACATACCTGTTGAAGCACAATATTTACTGTGATTGATTTGAAAAATGTGTTTTTCTCAATCCCCTTACACAAAGACTCGCAGGATCTGACATCATTTATGTTCAGACAGACGAAGTTAAAAAGCACGAGAATTACCTCAAGGGTACTGTGAGTCTCCATCGATTTTCAATAGAGTTCTCCAGAAGGATTTGAGCAATATTAATCTGGAAAGTGTTGTGTTGCAATGCGTAGATGACATTTTAGTTTGCAGCACTTCAGAGGATGGGTGCAGACGTGATTCTATTCAGTTGATGATTACGCTTGCTGATAAAGGATATAAAGTTGACAAGTAGAATTTACAGTACTGTGAACAAGAAGTGTTGTATATAGGTCAGTTGATTTTGCATGAAGGGAAAAAGGTTACTCCTGAAAGAGCTGAGGCTATATTGAAAACCACGAAGCTACACATGATAAAGCACATGCAAATATTTCTGGGACTAAGGGCCTCATTACACGGATGGCGGTAAGGGTGTACCTGTACTGGTATTTTACCGGTACCAATATTTTACCGGTACTGGTAAATCCTTACCGCCTTACTACGAGGTCCCTTTGCAGGTTGGGGAATTTAACACCTGCTTTTTGCAGGCAGTAAAAACCAACCCGCAAAGGGACCAGGGAGCTAATTACAGTACCGCAATTTGCGGTACCGTAATTAGCGCCTTCCCCATTCCCATAGAGCCCTATGGGGCAAAAATGGTAATGGGGAAGGGCAATGGTGGAAGGGGGAATTACCGCCCCACCAACCTTGGAATAGGGCGGTAATTCCCCTTTCCACCAAGGCGGTGCCAGTATTTTACCGGCATGAACCATGGCTACCGCCATCTGTGTAATGAGGCCCTAAGTAACTATGTTAGAGCATGGGTCTTTGATTACAGCTCATATATAAGGCCTTTATTACAAGCTCTGAAGAAAGCACAGACAACATAAGAGAACAATTATTGGACTGAGGAGATGGAAGAAGGGTTTGATGAATTGAAAAAGACAATTTGTACAGCTCCAGTTTTTATTCTTGCATACGGATGGTACCGGTATGACAGCAGTACTCACACAGAGAACCACATTGGGGTACAAGCTCCTTGCATGTTACAGTGGGATCTTGGACCCAGAATGAGGGGTCATTTTCTGTGCGGCCAATCTTTGGCATTCGCCGTGTTCACCAATGAAAAGGCTGCAAGTATAGTGATGGGATGCTCTATGATGTTGTTTGTTGAGCATGCATTATTTGCCATCTTGGAGAAATCGAAAGGGACGTTGACTTCTCAAAATGCTTCTGCCTACGAGTTAACCATATCAAATCTGGCGATTAAAATAGTTTGATGCAAACTAGTGAATCCTGCCATGTTTGTAGCTGTTCCACTGCCAGAGGGTGAGCATGTGCATGCCTGTTCGAACTATGAAGAGTTCTATGATGAATTCCCTAGCATAAAAGAAAATGCTTTAGCAGGGGAAGAAATTGTTTTTATTGACAGTTCTTCCAGGATCGATCAAATGATGGACAGAGATATACAGGTGCCGCTGTGGTAAAACACACGGCTAATGGGGAGCACAGGCTGCAGAGTTAGTGGCACTGATAGTCATGCTCAAGTATCACGCAGATCAGAAAGTAACCGTGTACAGTGACTCCACCTATGTGACGTCAACGGTACATGCAGGATTAGCACGTTGGAAAAATAGGGACTACCTCCGAGTGGATGGCACTCCAGTTCAGTATGCCGCTTTATTGGACAGGCTTTTTAAGGCACTACAACTCCCAGTAGCCATCGCAGTCGTTAAATGCACAGCTCACACTAAAAATACACGTGGAAATCAAGCAGCAGACGATGAAGCCAAACGCGCTACATGTTCAGAAATTATCATGTCATTTGATAGGCCTAATGGGTGTGTCTGAATCCTATAGTCATCTTTCAAAGACACAATTAATAGCGGTCAAGGGTGAAGCACTTCAAGATGAGACGGTACTATGGATGCAAAAAGGGTGTTCTTTAAACCCCTCTGAAGCATTATGGTGACAAGACAGCACTGGTAAACTTGTAATGCCTGTAGCCTCATTAAGGGTGGTGCTGGAAGAGAAAACCTTGCGACAACTATTGCAGAGGTGTGGTTTGCAGCAAATTTTTAGAACATGTTGCATTCTATGTAGTGAAATATATCGTTTGTCAAAAATTCACTGCTGGATACACACTGCGCACAGTTAGAGGAGTTATCCCGAGACCTAATGGGCCCTTTCAGCATTTACATATCGACTATATCGATATGCTGCAAGTATGTAATGGATATAGATACATGATTGTAGTAGTCTGTCCCTTTTCATGATGGATCGAAGCTGGTCCATGTACACACCCAGACTCCACCTGTGCAGCAAAATTCTTAGTGCAAGATGTTTTTCCTAGATGGGGAATATGTGAAGTATTAAGATCAGATAATGGTGCTCATTTTGTGAATCAAATCTTTGAACAGATTAGAACAGATCAGCTTGTTGCTTGGTATAAAACACACGTTTTCTTTGGCTTATCATCCACAAAGAAGTGGGATCTGTGAGGGGCTCAACGGCTTACTTAAAGAAAGAATAGCTAGGTTGAAACTTACCCTGAAGAAAGGGTGGTTGCATTGCCTACCACTGGCATTATATGCATTGAGGAACCAACCAGGTTCTGACCACCATATTACCCACCATGAAATAGTAACATGCAGGTGAATGAGGACACCCCTCACACCTCGATCCAGAGTTAGAAGTGATGCCCAGCCAACATCAGAACTGTTAGGAATGGAGTTACGTGACTACCTTACTTGTATGACTTCAAGTATCTCTGTCATTTCAGATCAGCTACGGCGAAAAGGGTCTGGGGCAGTACAGAACACAGAAGGAGATACTTCAACAAAATTTCAAGAACTTTGCATTCCTAAAGTGTTCCCCAGAGATGCTTCAACAGTCCTTTTATCGTAGAGGACGTCACGCCGTCTGCAGGGCAGATGTGCTTGGACTTTTTTGGGAGACATAAATATCTATGCTGGAGAGACCCCTTCGCTCCCGCAGCCTTCGGAAGCAAGCATCGGGCAAGAACCTCAGCACATGCAGAGTAGGTCTATTACAAGGAAGAAGGATGCAGAAACTGTCGAGTAAAGATAAAGAGTTTATTGGACTGTGGCTTATTTTGAACACTCTTTTCAGTCATTCGGGAAAGAGTCAAGGGAAGATATTTATTCTTGAGCCACAGGAATTTGTGACATTGGACTGAGGCATGCTTTAAGCCTTGATTAGAAGAAAAATATGCCAGATAATCATTTCGTTTTCGACAACTGGAAGAGGGTACAGTACCCTGATTCATGGCTCAATGAGCTCCTGTTTGGATTGGCCCATGGTGGTACCCAATGACAACATTTCATGGATCATATTTGAAGTTTTCCTTTTTGTGTTGTGCACATAACCTGCAATTGTGGGGAGAACTACTAGCGTTCATGTTTTCCTGCAAGATCTAAGAATGGTCCGATAATAAGATGATTCCTCACAGTGATTTTCAAGCAAGTTCTGTAGCTTCCTGAATACAGTGGGGAAAGTACAAATGCCCCAATCAGCTGATAACATGCACAGACTGGTCAGTTTAGTTGTTCACTGCTTGATTGAAGAGTGCCCACAGCTTGTTAATAGACACGCAGATGTCCACACTTTCCTAAGGGACCCGAAAAATAATGCAGCATTGAATGAGATTTCGAGAGACATTATAGTACAAGTAAATACTTATTCCGAGAGAACACTGATATCAGAGTAAGGCTTTTCTTTGAGGGACAGATCGAGGGATTACTGGCTAAAAAGAACCCTTGTCTCATGCTGAATGGAAATCATCATGTCGTCTTTTACGGGTTACCGCCAGACTTTTGATGAGGCCCATTGCCTTTCCCACATAGCACTTTGCCGAACAAGAGGACCGTTTATGGACTGAGATGCCAATATCTCAAATGAGCAACTGAATGGACAGACCCAGATGAAGATGATTACGTGCAAGACTCTAAGACAAGAAACATTGAGCACACCAAGAATCCTGTGATCAGGTACGAGAAGCCTCGAGTAAAAGGAGCTGGAATCAGATGGGAAGTAGACAAAAGACTGGAGAGTCTAGGAAAATCTGCAGAAGAAATTTGTAGATGGAAGAACAGAGGCCAAATGCAGATCTGGGGATCAGTATTATCATTCGATGCATGAGAAGAAGGAGTGGTGATCTGCAGAGCCTGGGTGGCCATCGGTTGTTATGAACCAGCCGTTGACATAGTACAGTATGACTGCAAGCCACTATGGCCAAGACTTGTTAAACTACTGACCTGGGTCAAAGACAGGGGAGGACCCTTGCAGATAGTGCTTTGGGGAGTGCAAAGCTGTGCTTCAGAAATAATGGCACAAGAAAAGTTGGAGAGACTTAGAACTGTGGTTGAATCTTTGATGTACGAGGAATGACCCTTGTAAAAGTATTAATCATGGATCACAATTGGGCTTGTGGATCCAGAGAATACATGAGGCTACCTGAGGAATGGGGAGGACAATGCTCATTAGTGAATGTTCATGTTTCAGCATTGATGATTCCGAAAAGTGACTTAAAACTTGATAGTTTTCCGAAAGCAGCTGCTCACCTGAGAAAGAAGAGATTTGTGGAGTTGACAAGAAGAATGAAGAGAGAGAACTATTTCTCAGCAAAATCTCTAGAAGCTTTTGATGGTATTCACTATGAGCACAGACTATTTATCCACTTGTGGAGATCCGGACTCCAGAGGCTGCAGCACCACGGTTATTTTGCCCTACACTGGAGAGCCATAATCATGGTTTTCCTCCCTCCCCCTGATAAGGGTACGATGTGTGTGTTGGAGGGGAGTCTTTCACTGGTCACCTGAATTGTTTAAATGGGTTCACTACATTGACCATAATTCCTAGAGACTGCAACTGCATTTATATTGGTTTCACCTGAATTGAATGGCAACTCCTAAAGTGTTCCCCAGAGATGCTTCAACAGTCCTTTTATCGTAGATGGGAATTGCTACACTGATGGGTATTGCAGATACGAAAGTGCTTGGAGGAGTACAACAGTGCAAGAAGGGAATTAACCCTGTCAACTTTATTGGGATTTAGCCCTGTGAATATTTTGGACACCTTTGGATTGAACCCTGTGATTGTTTTTGGATACTTGTTCAGGTAATATATTGGCCAGGAATTGGAATGTGCACCTCGCCCCTGCTTTTTTGAATATTTATCCAGACAGCTTCAGTGTTTTCATTGATCTTCATGCCGAGTGTCCAGGTTGGAGCAAATACAAAATGGCTTCCGATCACAAGATGGGAATTGCTACAGACAATCAACAAGACTATAAAGGGATTCAATGCAATCAGAGAAGAGATGAGAGCCATCCAACTGATGACTCTCCAGAACAGATATGTCTTGGACATGATCATATCAATGGATGGAGGTGTTTGTGCAAAAATCAAAGAATCATGTTGCACATTCATACCTTCTCATGATGACGAAAATGGAACCCTGACAGAGGCCATTGGTGTGCTGACAAAGCTCCAGGGCCAGATGATCGATGAAGTAGAAGACATTACTGATGACAGCTGGTTTGGATCACTCTTCACTTTGGTTGCACAATGTATGACAGACATTTTTAAGTTCCTTGGAGCTCTGATACTAATGATAGTGCTTGGATTCTGTGTGGTCAAGATAATAGTCTCCCAAAGAAAACAGCCAAAAAGCCATAGGAATGAAGATTATGATCGATGTTGAACCAGGATGGAAGGCCAAAGACTTGACAGATGAAGAAATTAGAGACTTTGTGATGGCCAGTATCCATGCACTTGAGGGGCGAAGTGCCTGTATCCGGAAGATGGAGATCCAGAAGCATGTGAGAAGATGGATCTATTGCAGTTCAAGTGGACAGTTCAGGCTCATGACATGGAACAAAGATGAGCATGTGAAATCAGAAGGGTGCCTGAAGGGAGTCATAAAGATATGGGTCCCAAAGAAACTCTTCTTCAGACCAAGATGTCTAGATGTGAAGGATGATGAGAGTGGTCGATAAATTGCCCAGATGAGGGAGTGTAGAGGAGGAGCCAAAGACCCCCACTTCTGCCACCTCACCCATATTGCCTATATGTTTGAAGCCCGAATGTGAAAACCGTGCAGTAGCAGTGGGAATAACGATACCTAGGAGAATCCTGGAGGCAAGGTTCCCATTGAGAAAACTGTACCTGCATAAAAGACAATATGATGGCCATTTGAATGAAATCCTGGAAGAAACAGAGCAAATCAATGGCAAAAACGAATGGTGACGTCACACAGAGCTGAGCTGACATGCATGGAAAAGATGCAGAGACTAGAGAATGCAGATATTCTATAAGGCATTAATAAAGTATCAAGGATAAGTGGAATCTTGGCATGAAGGTGAAGAAGCTTATGCTACAAAATGGATGAAGATATCAAGTCAGTTTACACGTGCACAGATGCAAAAGAAACGCCAGCAGACAAAGTAATCCTAAGGTTAGCTTAATAGTGAATAAATTGTGGCAAGCGCTGACATATATATATGTATATAAACAAGTGAAGGATGAATATTTCCACTACGTATTGTAGCAGTGCTGGACCCTAGAAAGAAGGCTTCATTTCTAGTGTGTCGCAGTGAACAAAAATTGAAATAACAAAGTGAATCTCGAAAAGGTGAGGTTGGATTAGCGATGAAGCCAAGCCAAGAAGCCAAGGTGTTATCGGGCTGAAGTTAACTAACATTGGATACAAATCGTAGGAAAGAACAAAACGCCTGTTCAAAAGACATGAAAAAACGAGGAAGACGTCAGAGGTCTATTAAAAAATAGTATTTTAAAGACACTGAAAGCTCAAAATCATGGTCGTCAGTCACGTGGAAGGATGAAGTTGGACGAGCAAGATGCTCACACTTACGCAAGAGGGCAGAGCGTGCCTTCACTCTCCTGAATTCTCCACAGTACAGAACAAACTCAAGGCCGAGCCTCAAAGCCTAATTGACTAAACAGACCACTGAGTTGATGATGGATTGATATGTTCATTGGTCAGAAGCTATGGTTAGGATGATCTCACCAGCACCTGAAAGGCCAGCCTGCGTGCTGCTAGTTGTGGGTGGAAAGGTGCTGATGAAGGTTACAGTGCCAACCAATTGTAGGGGACCACGTAATTAAGTATCATATAGTTTGTGCAGCCAATGGGACATTGATTATTTAGTGATGTTCATAAGTCATCATCATTTTAGAGGGAAGGCTTAGTTGCCTTACCTGATGACAAGTAACCAATCACATATACATACTTTTAAGGGAGGTATAGATTCTATGCTTAGATGTTCACTAAAAGCCTATTGCATTTACTCGTAGGTTTTTGTAGTTTGCCACATAGGAGGACATTGGTAGTAACATAGGTCAATGTCAATGATGATGAGTTTTTGATATATAAGCTCTGTTTTTTATGAAACTAGTTGCATAAGAGTATGGAGCGAATTCGTTGATGTTCACTGTACTCCCTGTTTTAAATACTTGATAATAAAACAGTTATCTTTTTTGCCAACTACCTGAGTCGTTTCATTTATTGATGTATGAATAAAATCTGCATCCCCAACCATCTCCAGGGTAATTGCTTCTCATCTTAAAGGGCTGAGGTTATTCAGCTCACACATTTACACAGTTTTGCGCTATACAACAAGACCATAGCCGAAAGCATACATTCTATCGATAGGTCTACTCTAACTTCCAGACCCAATACACAACAAACCGGAGTGTTCCGAATGGCTTGCATAGAATATCATCACAAACTCATCACAGATGACATCATAGACGCACCCTACTTTCAGGTATTGTTAGGAATGCCTTGGCTTGTCAAACATAATCCCTACATCGATTGGAGTAGTGGGGCCGTGAAGATCTAGTCCACCCATTGTACTAAATTTTGCAACCTTGAATCATTAATAGATCCCCATGAAAAATCCAAATTAAATTCAGAACCACCAAAAACACAAACGATGGACACCGCCCTTACCGTCCCTCCTGAGTACAGTGACTTTCTCAACGTCTAATAGTTAAATCTGGGTTGGGCTCATGCTTTACCTGTGTCTTGGCAGGTGACATGCACTCAGAGCCCATCAGTGGCTCCCAGACACTAAGTATACAGTTGGCTCGGCCCTCTGTCTTCGTGTGTGACTACCGGGGCACATGAAGTCAGCTTGATGCAAAGCCTGCATATATGTAAAGAAATGCAGTCATTGTTTTCCGCTGGACGCATGGCAGTTTGAGTCGTGATGGACTGCCAAGTGCTCATGTTGCGGCGCGACTCAACAGGTCAGCCATCTTGTATAGGCGAACATGTAAAGAAACACTGGTGCCAAACACCACAGGCTGCTTATGAATTAATGCACACATGTGGGTGGACCATTGAATGCCCTAAGTGTGTGAAAGTGCATGACTCCGCCGGATCAAGCATCCAACGGCGAAGGCCTATAACCAACTTGATTTTCTCATCTCATGTCTCTCAAGCTGGCATCGATTTATTACGAGAATAGCACCGACCACTGTAACCCTTCATTGAGTCTGTGAACGTGCATTTGCAAACAATGTATCCATTGTTGCTCCAATATTTACAGCCTGTTTGTTAAGGCGAAATCACTTCTGTGGTTCATAAATTGGCCAATGACCAACCACCTTAGGTTGTCAGCAGAATGTTTAATTTCATGGTACTGTTGCACCAAGGTTGCATTCCTTGTTGCATTATGTATTCTGGATCTGTGCTTAGTGATGCATGGCACCATGTAAAAATGAAATGTTTGTGATGTACATAACTTAAGTTATGATCAAAATTATGATCCTGGGATTTTCATACATCTGAGGAATTGGACTAATAGACAGTGAAATTAGTGTTGCAAGCATCTAGTGTCAGAGTTATAACTATTTCGGCGCAGTAGCAAACTGCGAAAAACAGTGGCTCTGTCCAGGAAGAGTGTGCTGAAATAAAATTAGTATTTTCTGACTCGCCATAAAATGTACGATCCAAAAATACATAGAAAATTACGTGGACATTCCAAACACATGAATAGGGTTGGCAAATTAATATTAGGATTTCAAATTACTCAAATTGGCACAAAATAAGTGATTCAAATATAGTTTTTTATTTATTTTTAAGAGGTTCTTAAAAATAATAAATATTACAAATAAGGGGATTCAATCATGAAATCAATTGCAGAGTTTTAATGTTTTAATTAAGCATCAGAGAATTAATACAAAAAGCAACAAAAAAATGATTTTTATTTTACATGTTTACATTTTTAATTACTTATTAAATACATAGATTTATGTAGTTATCTGAAAAATTAGCATAGCTGCCATGTTGTTAGATTTTCAGAACCCAAAAGGGTAAAACCCACGTGTCATTTTGAGGTGACAAATCTTTCTCCTCCCTCAGCCTACATTATACATATCTCACACTTCCTTCTGGCCCTATCAGCAACCAGTGGGCGTCTCTGTGGGAGGTAAAGGGAGAGTGCTAGCCAATCGTACCGTGGGAATTATCACTTCATTCCTGAAGCTAGCCTGCTGCCGTACTTTTGCGAGGAACAACTAGCAGAGACCCCTCAATCCTTGCATTGGAGACAGTGATAGGGAAATCTAGAAGCTATCTGGGACCCAATCAGAGGAACCAGAGGGAGTCTGGGTGCAGGAGAACATCCTTGACCAGCTCTGTGCTGTCCTCACAGGAGCCTTGGTGTTTTTCGCCTGACCAATGCCTCCCATGTAATTAGAGATATCCTAAATGTCATCAAAAGTATGAGGGGGAAAATTGCCAGCCTTAATCTCCATCTCACATAGCGGGTAGGCGGGTGGTACTGGGAAGACCCTTGGCACATTGTATTAAATCCAATTCATGTTAATTCCATTATAGAGAATAACCCTATCCATTTAAATTGAATTGTGTTGGGAACAGCCTGCCTTAATCCTTTCCATTATATTGTGGGGAGGGAGGAAGCTGTCTAAATCATTAGCCTATTGAATTGAAGTTAAATAAATTCATTCCCATATAGAAAATCACAGAGGGAGTGTTGTTAGAATTCGAAACCAACAAATTCATGCCCAGTGTGTTAGAGCTGGTATAGACAACAAACAATGGGGTGACTGTCCTTCTGATACCCATGACTTCTGTCCCAAAAGGGAGTGTCCATAATCCCAAAATCAGGAACCCTAAAATGCTGCTATTCAAGTGAATGCAAAATGAAAAATTTCCCATTGTATTTGTATTTTGTTTATTATTTATATTGCGCACCGAATCCTGAGGTAACTGGGCACTGGAAAGGACTTGTGAGTTACATACATACATACAAATCAATGGAAGTACTGTTAAAGTACCGGACCTGTGGTTACAGAAGGTCTGGAGGCATGAAGCAATTATAACAAAGCATAGGCAGAAGTGTGAACAAATGAGCAACAAGAGTAGGATCTTGGCGTACGCAGGGGTAGTTAATGGAGAGGTATATTGTTGAACCATTGAATTGGATTTGAATGCCAGGAGGGAGGGCTCTTGTCTGAATGCCGTAGGTATGGAATTCCACCATTTGGCTGCTTGGACTGGGAAGCTTACTCCTCCAGCAGTTTTTAGGTTGAACCTAAGTACCTAGCGTGCTTTTGCTGCTAAATTTACCCATCCGATGCCCACATTGCTAACTAGCACCAGCATCCAGTTTGCAGTAACCAGCGCCCTCCAAGTGCTCTACGTTGGAGATATTGCACCCAACCTCCATTTCCTACCATGAGGGAGGCACTACCCTCCAAGATGGATGCCTGCCACATGGCCCAGGCATTGCATGTCTAATTTCAGGCCAGCCCACACTGCCCCGCTCTGATTGGCTCTGTGTCCCTAACATTGCCCAATCACGCGCCGGCAGGTGAGGCCGGCCCTCGTCAGCAAGGCCTAGGAGTCAAGGCTAATACCTGTCCAGAGCCAGTCGAAGCCGTGCATGCCGTCAGCCAGACCCCCTGTCCGGGCTGCCTTTTCAATCTTCAATTATACAACAAAGGTAATTTCTCAAGCCTGTTATACCCTACTCTGTTTTCCAATACGGTGCCTAAGTGGTTATGTGTTAACCCCCACTGTACATCTCCATCGGCTCACTGACAAACTTGTTCACCCAAGCTAAGACTTTTAAGCCTAAGGTGCTAACTCCATCCTTGCCACCATGTCTCCCTTTGGTTCATGAACTCTAGGCTATTTTGCCACGTTATAGTGTAACGATTACCATTTGCTGCCTCTTTTCCAGTTGCTAAGTGTGTATGCTACAAGTTTATTCCTTGCTGTAAAGAATCCTTGCTGTTGTGTCTCTGCCTACACGCTGTCTGACTAACTTTAAGTAATCTGCCTCTACCTCTCCACTGTACCTCATTTTACGTCGCCATCTATAACACTCGACGTTACTGCTGACCGATCAGCACCATGTGAGTCAGCACAACGATTATCATCCTTGTGTTTCTAAACTTGTCTGCATTGCCACCCTGCATAGTATCCTGCATCCAGGGCCCAACTTCATCTTGCTGCTAACTAATCGTCCTCAATCGTCCTCAATCTGACTATACTGCCTGCCCTATTAGCTCGAATCATACTGCCTTCCGAAGCAGTCACTATGCCTCCTCCTGTGTGATTGCGCATATGTTGGCTGCGCTATTTGGGCACATTTTTCCTATTTGCAACACAATATATTCACATTGCCTGCACTATTAAAACTGGCGATCTGCTCGCAGCTGCTCCCGGGTGCATTTACAATACCCATATCACTCGAATTGCTGCATTGTTTTCACTTGCATTTTGATTATGTAGACACTGCCCTTATAACGTTATTGCTGCACTGTTCCCACTTGCATCTTGATTGTGCTCACATTGCCCATATCTTTGGAACTGGTGCATTAGTCTTACCTATACCCGATTGTGCTCACATTACTTATATAACTTGATTTGCTGGACTGCTCCCACCTGCATTTTGTTTGTGTTCATTCTGCCTTTGCCATTTGAACTGGGGCGTTGTCTTCCTGTACCTGATTATCCTGATTATGCTTACATTGCACATGTCATTCGAACTGCCGTCATGCCCTTATTTGCATCCTGATTGTGATCATACTACCCGAATTGGTGCACTGTTCTTAACCGAAACCTGATTGCTTCACTGCCCATAATATCAGAGTTTACTCATCGTGCACACTTGCAAGTCAGATTCTGCTCAGGGCTTCATCGGCCACACAGGTTCACTAAGACCAAGCCTATCATTAATTGCTATTATGCTCCTACCGCTCCTGCCAATTCCATACTAATGTCTACTGCTGCACCTTGTGACCGGCTGCAAGTGAAGCCACTTTATGCAATCATAACCTACTATGCCAACTGCATTGGTGTTTACTGCTTGAACGCGAATGCCAGCCACAATGACAGTAACTCTGCTTCATTGAAATTGCCTATTGCCTATTACCACTGCCAGTCACTAGGTGCCCCTCTGACATAGCCCTCTATTAGCCATTGTAGGTCCCAAGATTGCCCAATGCCTAATGTCAGCTACTGCGAGCCTGAAATAACTAACCGCTTAACTTGTGCGCCCGCTGGAAACAGCCTACTGCCAGACACTGAGCTGCGCTCATAACATAATACACTTGGTACTAGCCCATGCCCCTTGCCTCACCTACGCTAAACTATCTTGCTCTACCCACTACAATGTGCCTTAATAAGACCCAGATAGCATCTCTGCTGTGCCTTACCATGTTAAGCATTGCTATCATTATGTCCTCCTACATATACGCACTGTGTCTCACTATGGACAGAAACAACAGACTTTGAGCTAGACTACCCCGCCTCTACGAGCCTATATGTCATAGTAACAAGGCCATTAACCCCCAATATAAACCTACCTCACGGTACACCAAGCCACATCCCAACCTAACTATACCTTGTAACAACACCACTCAGCCCAAACCTATTCCAATAAAAATCCAAAACACACCTAATGTAACCATACTATCTAGTGCTTTGATCAGTATGAGGACCTTAGTGGCCCACACCACTGATATAGCAGACACTCTATTATCTGATAACCTTGACCTCTTGGCAGTCACTGAATCATGGCTGCATGAAGCTGCAGGTCCAGAACTCTCCCTAGCTATCCCTGAAAATTACCAATTAATAAGAATGGATAGACCTAACAGTAAAGGAGGGGGCTTGGCTATTATAGCTTAAACTAACCTTGCTACTAGACTACAAGCCTCATCTCCTCTCAAATCATGCAAACTCCTCATAGCCAAACTGCCCATCTCTAACTGCCACACACTAACTATCTACCTAATATACAGGCCACCTGGCCCCATTGGAACCTTCGAAGAGGATCTATCCAGTCTCCTAGCCATTAACACCAAAGACTCCTCACAAATCCTATTATTAGGTGACCTGAACTTAGGATTTAATGCCCCAGATGACAAACCAGCCCAATCTATAGCCACTATGTTAGCTGAACACGGCTTAAACCACAAAATTGTCACCCCAGCCCACAACAAAGGTAGGACCTTGGATTGGGTCGCTACTCTGAATTGTGATACCACTATCACCAAAGTTACCACTCAACACTGGACAGACCACTACCTCATCGACTTTACATTAACTCTTAATATACAAACTACTAAAGAGAAAATAATGGCACCCCCCCTACCCACTAGAGCCAAAAAAACATAACGCCAGACATTCTCCTACCATCGCTGCTACCTACTATCAATGCTCTTCCAAACAACCAGCATCCTGAGCTCCTAATAGAAAGCTACAATAATGCTATGAAATTAGCTTTAGACACCATTGTGCCTCTAAAACTTCAAAAAAGTAAACAACAAGCTCACCTAAATGCTTGGTTCACCCCACATCTAAAAGAACTAAGAATGCAAAAAAGGAAACTAGAATCTAAATGGCGCCATACCCCATCTGAAGAAAATAAACTGCAACATAGACTTTTCGCCAATAAATACAAAAAAAGAAATCCTACTCACAAAAAAAATCTCTTCAATGAAAGAATCTGCAACGCAAGCGCCAATACTAGAGAATTATTTACCATCCTAAGGGAGCTGGAATCCCCTGTACCACCACCCGACAACATTGCCAAAGACAAATAATGGTGCACCAGCATCCAAAATGCCCTAACAAATAAAATTAAAACACTCCAAACTAAAATTGCCTTAAAAATGACTCCCTAACTCCCAATGAAACACCACTCATCACCAACCCTACTACTACCAATTTACCCAGCCTCGACCCCTTCAAATTCAAAAAGATATCCATCCCGGAAACTGAAAAGATCATTGCCTCCCTCAAACCATCCAACTGTAAGGGAGTCAACTGCCCAGCCCAGCTAATTAAGGATGCTGCAAGGGATTTAGCTCCCTTCATAACCAAATTGATCAATGCCTCCTTCTCCTCCAACACCATCCCGAATAACCTAAAAGAGTCCTGGGTCCTACCACTCCTCAAGAAGCAAACCCTAGACCCTGCCATTCCCACTAACTATAGACCCATCATCACGGTACCATTTCTCCTCAAGATAATAGAGTAGCATACCTGCAAATCCAGCACTATCTTGAAACTAATCAACTCTTAGGCACCCGCCAATCAGGATTGAGACCGCAGCATGGCACAGAAACAGCCTTAATTGATCTTAAAGTACAGATTGACGAACTCAATGACAAGGGAAACACTGCCATGCTACTCCTCCTTGATCTGTCGGCGGCATTTGATCTGGTGAATCATGCAGTGATGGCATCGGCTGTCCACTTTTCAAATGAGGCTATAGCCTGGATCCAATCGTTTTTGGACAACCGTACAAGAGAGTTTTCTCAACATTGGCATCAGGAGACCCTATCAAAATAACTTGCCGTGTACTCCAAGGCTCTTGCGTCTAGCCAACTCTATACAATATCTTTAAAAGCCCCTATTTGACAAATTGGACAGACTGGGTGTCACCTACACAAATTATGCAGATGACACCCAGATCTTCATTCCCCTTTTGGGCAATTTTGACATGGATACAGCCTAGATAAACAAAATATATCTCATCATTCAGGCATGGATGGCCACACACGGACTATGCCTGAATGATGATAAAACTGAAATCCTACTCCTCGGATGCACTGCCAACTTAAAAAAACTTAGCCCCAACTAAGAAGCATTTAACATTGATGGCAATCTAATCACAGTTTCCAAAACAGTAAAAACACTAGGTTTTCACCTCGACTCAGCCCTAACACTAAAGAAACAAGTTAACTCCCTTGCATCCTCTACAGCCTACACTTGTAAGTTTATTAGGGCAAGCAGAGCTTTCCTCACCCAAGCCAGCTGTATCATAATTGCCAATGCCCTAAAACTCTTCAAACTTGACTATTGCAATGCTCTGTATTTGGGAGCTAATAAATACATCATTGACAAAATTCAAACATTGCAAAATTACGCCCTTAGAACTGCCCTCAACTTACCCTCTGAAGAACACATCTCTAACACTAGAAGAAAACATAAATGGCTCAAAATTTGCGACATAATCTCACTTAAGACAGCATCACTCACCTTCAAATGTCTTAATAATGCAGCCCTGCCCTTACCCGGTAGCAAGAATTGTGAGAAAGACTTCCACCCGCCCCACCAGAACCGCCAACTCCTACTGCCTTCAGATTCCCAAATTTATACTCGACATCAGAACAGACCAGTCCTACTACAGCTTTAGACAGAATATACTCGCATGGCTACAATCCAATGACCCCCAAGATTAACCACACCAATCCACACCTACTAACCTGACTGTACATATGTATATTCTTTAACTGATTTATTGTGATATGATGTATATGATGTATATGTTTATACCCAACATTGGCATGTAATTGATGCAATGTATATGTTTATACTGTGCCTGTAACTAAGTTTTTAAGCAATCTTGTTTTCCTGTTCTCTGTAGCACCCTGTTACCTTTGGGTTTGGTGCGTCGTACAAAATCAATAAACAAACAAACTGTAATGCGATGAAATAGGGTAGATCTGATGGTGTGGGCTGACTGATGCATACAGAGTTTGTCGGAGAGATATTTGGGTGCTGTGTTCGCAAGGCACTTGTGTGTCATTACTTGTGTGGGGAGAGTGACTCTGTCGCGAACTGATAGCCAGTTGGCATTGCGCCTGAAAGTAGATAAGTGGCTGGATCTGGGTAAATTAAGTGCTGATCATGACGAATTGTTTTGCAGGACCTGGAGTATGTTTAAGTTCAGTTCAGAAAAGCCTAGAAAGAGTGTCTTACAATAGTCAATTTTAGACAGTGCTAGTGCTCTGGCTAATGTTAGGCAGCTGTTGGTGGACAGGTAAGCTTTACAGCTGTAGATTAGCTTATTAGTATGGGCTGTGCAGGATGCTATCAAACTAACTTGTTTCTTGAGGGACAGTGTAGAGTCAAGATAGACCCCCAGTGTTTTTATTTCCTTTGAGACCTTGATTGGGTGGCTGTCAATGTTGAAGGTTGTGTACCTATGGTCAAGCTTATTTAGACATGCCTGCGTGCTGATGATCAGGAGCTTGGTCTTGTCGTCATTAAGACATAGGATATTGTTAGCCATCCAGGCCTGGATTTATAGATAGATGTCATTCAGGAGTTTAGAATCTTGATCATAGCACCCTATGAGGGGGATGAGGACTTGGGTGTCATCTGCATAGTTGGTGTAGATGACACCCAATTTGTCCAGTTGATCGAAAAGGAGCTTTGTGAATATATTGTATAGTGTCGGTGACACGCATGAACCTTGGGGGACTCCACAGAGTGTGGGGCTCGGGTCTGCAGAGGCTGATGGGGAGAAGAGTCTGGTGGTCCTATAGGAGAGAAATGAGTTGATCCAGTCTGAAGCATTGGTGGAGAATGCTGCCGCTGTAGTCAGGTGCCCGGTTAGAATTTGGTGGTCGTTGAGGTCAAAGGCCGCGGGACAGGACCAGGAGGATCGCTAGCTTGCCTTTGTTTTTCGTTTCGTCCATTTGGATCTTCAGGTCAAGGAGGGCTGTCTCAGTTCCATTCCTTGGCCTAATGCCAGATTGTCTGAGGCCTAATAGGTTGTTGTCTTCTAGGTGTTTCTGTATTTGCAGATAGGCCACTCAGTCTAGAATTTTTAAGAGGAAGGGGACGGTGGTGATGGGCCTATAGTTTGTTGGAATGCTTGGGTTTAAGTTGGCTTTTTTCAGTAAAGGCATGACCCATGCTTCCTTATGATTGTTAGGGAGTTGATTGGAATTGAGGGATGAATTTAACAGTGTTGTGATGAATGGGGCTAGCTCTCTGGCTCCTTCCTTGATAATGGAGGCTGGGCAAATGTCACCTTGACAATGAGATGGTTTCAGACTTTTATGATGTCTTCCACTTCTTTCGGTGTTACTTGGGGAAACTCGAAAGGTGTGCAGTGTGGTTGACATTTCTCAGGCACCGGTATACGGCGATGGCAGATTGAAAGGCTAGTCTTTTTTTAAGCAATTTTACTTTGTAGTAGGGAGATTTTGGCAGCTAGTGCTTGCTGGATTTTTGTGCACCAGGCTGCATCCTTGGTGCAGTCTTGGGATGGAGGTGCTGGGGTTTTGAGCTCCTTTAGGATACTAAAGAGCTCTTTAGTGCTTGATTTGGCGTTGTGGAATCTGGTATTATAAGCTTCTTTTTTGGTAGATAAGATAGCCGCGTTATAGGTTGCCGCTGCTGATGTGAACAGGGTTTTGTTGTGGGTTGTGGGTGATTTATACCAGGTGGTTTCCACTGACCTTTTTGGTATTCCTGAGGATTTTTAGTTCGGGAGTGAACCACTTGTTAAGATGAGCGATTGGTTTAGCTTTTCTTAGTTTGAGCGGACCAGATGTGCCTAATGCTGATTCCCTTGCCTCCCAAACCAGAATCCCAAAGCGCAGCCTGTTCTTTGTATGCAGGTGCAAAACAAAATTCCCCATTTATTCCCTTTTCCCAACCTTGCCTTTCAAATAAAAGCCTAAAAAACGATTTTCCCATCCAGTTTCTTTTTCAAAAATTGCCTTTCTAAAAATCAAGCGAAACACAAAATTTCCCATTGATTCCCTTGGCTCCCAAACCAGAATCCCAAAGCACTGCCTGTCCTTTCAATGAAGGTAATTTGGAGTTCTGATATTGTATAGTGCCACAGCATTGGTGGTTGATGTTGGTTGTTAGTCTGCTTTGTCAAAACTTAAATAAATAAACAACTATTTTCTTACTATACACTGGCCTGTTTCTTAGTCCATTGGTGGCATGGGTTGGTGCAAAATAAATGGGAGGCCTCACCAAAGTGGAATCTGTATAAATGCTTTGGGCACGTGCCACTTTGCGTGGGGGGGGGAACTCAGGGAAGGAACTCCCTGAATTCAGGATGACCACCTAATAAACTGCAGCAACTTCCTATTGATAGATTTGCTGAGGACTGGGAGCAACTGCAAGGTAAACTTACTTGGTTGCAAAGTAAGTTTATTTATACCACAATGGCCTATCTAAATAGATTGACAAGCATAACCCCAAAGAATGTTGGTAGCCTAAGGGACACAGTGCGAGGGTGAAAGAATCCCACAAAAGTCTGAAGTAATACATTTACAATAATAATGCATGCAAATTTTCCATACAATAACACAAGCACCAAGGAACAGCAATTGGCACCGATGTGAAATAGATCTATATCTACACCAGATCATTGAATTCAAACACCCCTCAGTGCAATCTCCCCCGGCCTCTACTCAGAGCTCTCATTAACACTAGGTCACTCCCAGCTAATGCACTGGATATCAATGATAAGATTGCAGAAACTAGACCTTCTGGCCTTAGGATTTAATGCCCCAGATGACAAACCAGCCCAATCAATAGCCACTATGTTAGCTGAACACGGCTTAAACAATAAAATTGTCACCCCAACCCACAACAAAGGTTGGACCTTGGATTGGGTCGCTACCCTGAATTGTGATACCACTATCACCAAAGTTACCCCTCAACACTGGACGGACCACTACCTCATCGACTTTACATTAACTCTTAATATACAAACTACTAAAGAGAAAATCATGGCACCCCCCTACCCACTAGAGCCAAAAAACATAATGCCAGACAATCTCTTACCATCGCTGCTACCTACTATCAATGCTCTTCCAAAACAACCAGCATCCTGAGCTCCTAGTAGAAAGCTACAATAATGCTATCAAAAAATGGGAAAAAACTAAACTTAAGCCCCCCCTGTCCAATTCACCGCCAATATCTGGAACACACCACACCCCCATTTCACTTTAGAAACATCTCAGAATCAGAAACAACCAACATCCTCAGAAACAACCAACATCCTCAGAAATCTCCAACCCTCCGTCTGTAAAGAAGACATTGGCCCAGCATCCATTATCAAAGATTGCTACGAAGCCCTTGCACCTTTCATCAACAAATGTATCAACTCCTCATTCCTTGACAACTTGGTCCCGGCAAGCCTTAAATAATCCTGGGTCCTTCCCCTACTGAAAAATACATCTTCGGACCCAGAGGGGCCTAACTACTACCTCCTAGTCACCACCCTTCCCTTCCTTCTCAAGATCCTGGACAGAGCTGCATACATTCAGATCCAACACTATTTAGAAGCAAATTAGATCCTAGGGGTTTGAAAATGTGGCTTCCGTCCAGGTCAGGAGACGGAATCAGCCCTACTGGATTAAAAAATCCAACTGGATGCCTACAGAGATGAGGGCACCCCAGCCATCTTCCTTTTACTGGATCTCTCGGACGCCTTCGACCTTGTAGACCATGAAACCCTTTGTCACCACCTCACCACCTCTACTAACTTTTCTCACGAGGCCACTGTGTGGATTGCCTCCTTCTTATATGGTAGATCCATGAGAGTCTTCTCAGACAAAGCGAGTGCCCAGCCTGTGCCCATACTATCTGGCATCCTGCAAGGCTCTTGCCTCTCCCCGTCATTGTACAACATTGTCACTAAACCCCTATTCGACCTACTAGATAACATTGCCATATCTTATACTAATTATGCCGATGACACCCAAATACTCCTTCCCATGTCAGGCTCCTACAATGAAGACCCTATCAGGCTCAACAAAGTATACGATACCATCCAAATCTGGATGGCCATGTGCGTCTTATGCCTGAATGATGACAAGACTGAGATCTTACTGGAAGGTTCTCCCTCCAGGCTGCAGAAGCTCAGCCCCCAGTACACCTCCTTCAAAATGGATGGAGTCAAGATCCAAGTATCTATGTTTGTTAAAACTCTGGGCATCTACCTGGATTCCTCTCTATCTATTACCAAACAAGTGAGTGTGGTGGCCTCATCTGCAGCCTACGTGGCCAAACATATCAATTCAGGTAGATAACTGCTAATGCCTGAGAGATGCCTTACCATTGCAAGAGCAATCACGGGGGCGAGACTGGATTATTGCAATTTACTCTTTGCTGGAACTTCCAAACATAACATCAATGAACTACAGATTATTCAAAATAACTCTCTCCAAGCTGCTCTAAATATTCCTAAAAGAGACCATGGGCCTCATTATAGCCTCATTATAAGTTTGCTGGTCCAGTAACTACAGTACCAGTAAGCTTGCCGGTACCGTAGTCACCGGAATGGCAAACTACGAGTTCTGCTCGGGGGTGCCTTTTCGCCCGCCAGGTCTGACCTGGCGGTAGACCGGCACCCGCGAGCAGAACATGTTGGATGCACCGCCACCATTACGAAATGGTGCTGGTGCATCCAGCCTCCCCATTGAGACCCATGGGGCTCAAATGGGAATGGGGGAGCATTTTTTTCTGGCACCCGGGAATGGGCAATTACCGGGTCCGCCAGGGCCGTAATGACCCGGTAATTGCCCATTCCTGGGCACCAGAACAAAAACTGATACCAGCAGCAGCCTTGCCGGTTTTACCAGCGCGGCTACATCCGGTCTAATAAAGTCATCCCCTATCTCAGCCATCAGAACAAAGGCACACTAGCTCACCATCAGGGAAAGGATCATTTTCAAAACTTTATCAATTACCCACAAATGCCTAAGCAACACTGCCCCTCAATATCTGGACAAGAAAATCGAACAATCTAAATCCAGCAGACCGGTAAGATCCCTCCATGCTAATCGACTGGTCCTCTCTAAAGTGAAAAGAGCCAAAGGAGGTGGAGTGAGGTTTCCCTCTGTGGCCACGAACCAATGGAACGCCCTCCCCCCAGAACTAAGAGCAGAAGACTCCTTGCTGGGCCTTCCGCAAGGCCCTGAAAACCTGGCTATTTGCCTAATGCGCCCACTCGAACACAACCGTTTACTACCGTTCCAATCTGTACTGTTTACCAAGTTGGATGCGTCAGGGGTATATAGTCACTCCTCTGTTGAAGCTTTTTGTAGCATGTAACTGGTCCACAACAGCACCCTATGGCCTCAGGGTTTAGGCACTTTACAAATCTAAAAATAAATAAATACCCTCTCTAAAATGATGCCCATGACCAGGCCTATTGATCAATAGAATTCCAATATTAGAAAATATGATAATAAAAGAGTAATGTTTCTTGATGGAGTCATGGTCCCCTTGCAGCAATTGAAGCTCCATTGTAATGTTATTATCACCTTTTCTAATTTTGGAATTCTATTGATCAATAGGCCTGGTCATGGGAGTAATTTTAGGGTGGAAGCGGGTGTTTGTCACCCCAAACTTATGTGGCACACCATTTTGTCCCATTCATTTGGCAGGGGCCCCTTTCAATTATACGCAGTACAGGATAAAATGGAAAAAATCCCAGACCTGCAGTGAACGTCTCATCCTGGACACAACTGCTCTCTGTACATTCAACGATAGTATAATATAAAAGTTTCATACATCGTACTGCCACGGTTTCCACACGGATATGTGCACAAATAATATGACACTTTTGTATGTTGCACCATCCTTCCTGTGGCGAATGTGCGTTGAACAGATTCTGTCCTTGTACGTTCCCGGGCATTTTAAGCCTTTGCTTAAAATGATCAACACATTTATTTTCAGCAACCGCTACGAATCCCCGTTCTGTTGCATCATTAACTTCTCGATCTTTTGTATACATGTAAGGGCTCTGTGGCTTTGTAGAAGCACCTTTCATTACGTTCGAGATGTTAGCAGTATGGAACTCTGACTTTCACAGTACTTAGGAAAATGCGTATTTTAAGCAAGTCAACTTTTCCTAGTATAGCAGAGCAGGTTTTAGTGCTTTAGAAGTATTTTAGTGGCTTCAATGCATTTTCTCGTTTTTTTTATATTCAAAAATCAAAGTTCTCATATGGCTAACTTCTGCTTGCTCATGTGAATACAGCTCCCTTACATTTCTTGTGCATATCATAGCACTCCTTTCATCTTTTGTACTGACATATCCTCCTCCACTTTTTCAAAATCACTAAACCCAGGAGAATCTTTGAAAAATAGGAGACTGTCAGGCAAACTACAAAATCATATATTTCTTCGACTCTGAATCCTTCCTACAATTTTACAAATAAACCATTGATCACTCAAAGAAGGGCTCTCTTTCCCTCTTCTCCTCGATTAATTCCATGTGGTCGTAGGCCCATCTCAAGATAGACCTATGCCCCCTGTAACCTCTTTTTTCCAATAATCTACCGACCTAATTTATTTGTATTTATTTATTGGGTATTTATAATGCGCCCATACAGCAAAAGGTGCTTCAAAGGCGCAACAAGGCCAAATGGGTGGATGAAGAAAAACAAAAATGGTCCTACGAGGCCTTATGTGGCTCGGATCGTGCAAGTGCAGTAACAAGAATCCCAGGGGAGAGGGGAGGGGGAAGGTGTCGGTCAGGGCAGAGGGCCCAGGGGTTGTGCATGTGCCAAGGGGAGGCCAGGTGGACAAGAACTGGGTGAATGCAAAGAGTGCAGGGGAAGAAGGTCCATGGGCTAAGGGTGAGGGAACGGGGCTGGCAAGGCTCAATGGATGTGGGCCCAGCCAGGCTAGTGCAGGCGGAGGGATCCTGGAAGGGCAAGTGCAGGTTAGGGGTTTGGAGGGCAGAGGAGACCAGGTGCAGGTGTAGACTGGTCGAGGAGGGCCTGTTGCCTTGTATGAATCTGAAGAAACCAGGCATCCAGTAAAAAAGAGGTAGAGGGGGACATTAGCAGGGGAGGAGGAAGAGAAAAGGAGGTCTTGACAAGCTTCCAGAACTTAAGGAGATCTGGCTCAAGTCTGAAGAGACAGGGAGGCCATTCCAGAAGGAGGATTTAGGATATGTTGGTGATGGAAAGACAGCTTGATATCGTCTCAGTGTTCTTCTCCCCAGGTTTTCTCTTAAAGCTTAATAGGGAATTCATCGGGTTCTTGCATCTCATCTAGAAGGTTTATGCAAGTCATTTTTGTCTAATTGATTTTACTGTTGTCTGCTCGTCACCATCTTCAGTGCTGTAAGCCTTTTCCGCAATCACTTCTTCGGTGGTTGTACTATTCTCTTCGTATAAAATCATTACGAACACATGAGATAGTGGATCTATATTTGCAAATATGTAAAATTCCCAATTATCCTGGAAATGCATTAAATGGGTTGGGGACTTTATATATGTTCAATCAAATGTTGCATCTGAATCAATTTGGAAGGAGCATTTTGTCAATAAATGTGGTTCTTCCTTTAGAACGACCTAGCTGTTTAAGGTTCAGTCACTGGGCTCTTGGAAGAGGTCATTCACACGCTTGAAAACAGAAATAAGCATTTTGAAATTAAAAAGCTCTAGAGCCATGGGCCCTGATGGTCTACCAAACCTCTAAAAGGGAACCCGACCATTGTGGCAAGTATTCTATCAGAGTTATTCTCTGTTATAATTAATAATGGAACTCTACTCCCCACATGGTGTTGGTGCCTCATTGCCCCAATATATAAGAAGTAGGACTATTCCAATCCCAGTAACTATTGACCAATTGCATTGTACAATTCTACATCAGAGATCTGTTCTCTTTTTTTAGATGATTTGGAAACATTTTACATTTTGACAGGAAGACTCACTAAGTACTGTGGCGACAAGGAAAGAAGAGACTGACCGAGTAGTGCCATAGTGGTTGCTATAAACTTTTATTTAATAATACACCAAACCTATCTATCCCTAACTCTAAGAGGATTTCCCTACCTAAACTAAAGAAACTCAGCTGCTCGTCAGGAAGTCAAAACAAAAATGCACTATCTCGGTCACAAATGATCCTACTCTATCCCTGTCACTACAACAAAACACCATAAAGTTTAGTTTCTGTTTGTGATCCAGGAGAAAGACTCCCTTCTCCTGGATGTAAAGCGTCCAAGTGCCTCTCGGTTTGTTTAACGCAAAAGTTCCACAAAGGTTCTGTGTTCTCTGTAACCCAACAGAAAATAAACAGTTCAATAAAGTTCTCGTGGGGCTAGGAGAATGACTCCCTTCTTCGAGTTGGTTCACCAATGCCTTTCACAGTTCTTGATAAGGATTCTAGCTCCCTTAGAGAGGTTTTACAGTCTCTCGCTTTTGTACACATTTTGATGCGCCTTCACTGGGATGATGAAGCTGTTCCTGGAGTCCCTTTTGATGCTCCAATTTCACCCTTCCGTGAAACTAGCCTGGGACCTGTGTTACAAAATGATTTATGGTTTCTATTTCTTTATGATTTACAGTTTCGTAACTTTTCGGATTTATATGTGTGCCCCTTACATTCTCCGGGGGAATTCTTCACTGGTTTCGCCTTGGGTCGCGGGTCCACACTTCTTAGTTCACTTTCCTCCTTTAATAGTTCTCTGCGTCTCATCTCTCTCCATCTCGGGTTATTGTGGACCGCCTCAGTGTAACTGTCAGACCCCTTGGTCCAACTGTGATAGGTTATATCTCCTCAAAGTCTCTGGCTCTCTCCTGATAGCCTACAGCAGAGACGTTTAGGTGACTATGGCAGGTGGTCTAGGCACCGTTGTCAGACCGAACGGTCCACCCACTAGAGATCGTGCCAGAACCTCTTAGTCTCTGCAAGTCTATCACGCCGGTTTCCAGCCGACATAAGTTCAAAAATACAGTCAATATTTTTCATTTTATGCATGACCTGTAAAATACCCAGGAGGAGGGCACTCGCCCTCTGGAAAAAGTGGGTGGATGCCATCCACCCGTGTCTACCCTTAACTTGAGCCCCGGATGGGTGTATGAGTATATGAGTGCAACCTATGGCATCACTGATGCTTGGTATCTCAACTAATGGCATGTGTGGCCTCTTTTGTGAAGTGCTGCTACTCCCATACATGAATTATGCATACATGGGACTGCTACAAATTCGTGCTGCCCTCAATGACATGGCAGAAAAGTATCCCTCATTTAGCTGAGAGAGTCACAAACATTGGCCAGCTGTGCTCTGAGAATCGCAAACCCACAATATATCCAAGGACATGGTGTGTTTTAGTGAAGAGGTAGGGCCTCATCTCTCAAGGTATCTGGTATTATTTCCTGAACTATGTTATCTATTTTTCAGTTATGTCCATTATAACAATTCAAAGCACAGCTGCCTCCTGTACTGCAGGCAGAAACGGAATACCCTGCTCGTTAAGAACACCTATTTGATCCCATCATAACACCCCCCCTCTCATTTTCTCTCCTCCTCTTGCTCTCACTTTCCTCTTTTGTCTGTATTATACCGAATTGTGTACACTGCTCTGTTGCTTTCTAACTAGGATTGCCTTACATAATTCCCATATTTACATATGACCTCTGGTATGAATCTAATTTTGTGTGGTACCCCTACCTGTTCTTCTCAGCATAGCAATGGTTCCCCCAGTTGACCTTTTATATCCAGGAAGAGTTTGAAGCTTAATTTTGGATGGGACACTTTTTAAAGACGACTCACAACTCGCCTCATTTCACTTGGTAAATACTGTCCAGTTCCAGCAGCAGTGTATTCTGTAAGTGCCTTTACAACATGATGTACCTTCCCACTGTTGATGCATGTTTCCATTGCCGGAGGTGTTGCCTTTACCACCTGAGGTAAAGTTGCAGTCAGTTTACAGCCTGCATTTCGCTGTCAAAAGATAATTTCCTGAAACCTAGAGGCATAAATTAGCAGAAAGTGATGGTAATTGAGTTCTACTCTTTTTTTTGTGCAGCTAGTTCCACTCCTTTTTATCCAACTTCAGAACTACTCTTTTCTCTTCATTTTACTCAAAAGTTTTTTGCCAGCACAATGATATGATATGATCGTTTATTTATATAGCGCTTATACACAATGTGTTTCAAAGCGCTTCAAGGCAAGGGAGGGGAACAAGGGAAAATACAATGACATTCTTACAGGCCATGAACAGTAAGGATGTGAAATTAACTATCATACGTCCTGGTGGCATTTCAGATACTGTAAGAGCTATGACATAGATTAGGAAGGGAGGGGGAGAGTGGGAAGGAAATAGAAACAGACATGCGACTACCGTACTAGGCCTGACAACATTTCAGATAATGCTGGGGAGGAGGAGGAAAAAATAAAGTAAGGGGTGGGGGGATGAGACAGAAGAGGTTGCTATCATATTAGGTCCAGGGAGAATTCTGTAATTCTGTAAGTGCGTGGAAGAAAGTATCGGGAGGATATCGGAAAAGGGAGTGGAGGAGAGAACAGAGTAAGCAGTCAAAAAGAGTAGAGAAGCGAGAGGGGAGAGCGAATACAATTGCAGAAGTCAGTAGTAACACATAAAGATGGGAACAGCATGATTCAGGGCAACCAGGAAGTCCAGCATGAGAGTTGAGAAAGGGTGACGCACCGTGAATCAATGAAGTCCATAAAAGTCAAATCCAGCAATGGCCACAAGAAGGTGATGGTGAAATCAGAATGTATCAGTACAGACTCCTGCAAAAGTAGGCTAGAGGGGAGTGAGGGGCAGCAGGGTAGCAGAATCAATACTTCAATTGGGCTCCTTCCTGAGCTAGTAAGCAGTAAACCTATGTGTGATAACTTGCTCAGGCTTACATTCTACGGCCTGTGTGAGTTTGTGAGCGTGTGTGCGGAGAGGAGTGGATAGAGCGCTTGCTCTGGCAAGAAGGCACATTTTGAAACGCATACGGTAGATGTGAAGAAGCACATATTCATCACACTATGCATCCATTTAGTTCATCTTAAAAGCCCCGGCATAACCCTGTCATAGCAAAAATAATATTTCTCTGTTTTGGACATTTCGATTCTGGGAAAACATAGATTTTACTATATCACTTGTTTTCTTTAGACTTGAACTATTATGAATTTAAATGTTGTAGAACAAAGCAGAACCCAATTTGAGAGGGACCAACAAAAGAGCCATTGAAATAACGCCTCACTCATATTGTTCTCAAATCCGCTTTGACCAAAGTGAAAGAAATGGAATTGAACAACAATGCAGGAGAACCACCTTCCTTGGGCCTTGTAAGCACCACCGCCCTGACCTTTTAAATGTCATGCTAGTCCTCCTCCTCCTACTCCAGCCACTGAAAGCAAGAAGCCAGGGGGTTTCTTAAATGCAACAAACTGGCCAACACTATATCCACTGAAACACACCCTGCACTACCTTAACATGCAACATAAGGTGTATATTACAATGTTATTTATTTAATTGTTTTTTTATAACGTGCCTGATACCATATTTGAGTTAGGTTTCTAAGCGCAGATACAGGATTCAAGCCTCTGTTGCTCTGTGTGGTTTTGCTTCCAAGACCAGGACGTTGCCCCTGTGCTATCCTCCGTTCACTAGAGGTGTAGTGTTATCCAGATTTAATTGTTGCAACAATCTTTACTTCAGTTTCAGGGAGAACTTTGTCCAAACGCTGCAGCATATCAGAAATAAGGAATTCTGCTTAGTGCTTGATCTTTAACCCTTACAACACATCTCAAGTACCTTGAAAGCCCTACACTGGCTACCTTTGAAAGAAAGGGTCGATTTCAAAGTCCTGTTCATCTTACGGAAGGTGATAAGACAATCTCCAGTACCACCTTTATAAAAAAAAAAGATGTTGAATCCGAGACCTTTGTACTCTGTTGGTTTAGCTTTTCGGAACAACCTGCCTTCAGCCATCACATTTAAAGAGAGTGTCCTAAAATTCAGGCACTCACAACTCAGCTGTTCATTAAGGCTTCCCCTGACTCCTAATTAGGTTTGTCCCTTTTCACTCTGTTCCCAGAGAAAGTCAACGGGGAGGAAGAATAGCTCCGGGGCAACGTGTTGTCTTCGATGAAAGAAAATGCAGTTGAACAGAGGTTCTAATCTTGATCCCATGCTTAGAAACCATAGGCTGGTATTAACCGTGTTATAAAAGAACAATTATTATATGCCACTATTTACCCACCCATTGGATTTTGTTCACTCAGTGGTGGTTCTCTTGCTGCATGGCCCTGTTGACTCTGATTCTGTGACTTCACATAAAACCATTTAGTTTGTGGGGCGCCTTGTAGGGCGCCTTGTTCTGTCTGGCCTTTATGTTATCCTTCTGAGGCACTCTGATTCTTCTGTATCAAGCCTGAATGCTCCAGGAACTCTTAATTACCTTTGGGTGTAATTCCCTGCTCCTGCTGTCTTTGTAGCTCTCCCTTTTCTCTCGTGCCACCCACCAGGGTTCCACATGCCGTGGATGCCGCCATACAAATCAGCAGTAAATACATGTCTACCTTCTTTACTTTTTTGTTACACAAATACCTTTACGTAGACCAATATACCACCTGACACAGTTTGTATTGTTTTGTTGACTCCAATGGGTCCGGTGGAACAGCAGGGAAAACGAACCTTGAAGAATAGGCCTGGCTGGAGTCAGCATTGGAAATGCTCAAAAAGATAAAGGCAAAGCTGTCGAGCCTTTGAGGAAGGGTGTTTAACATTAACTACATAGAACATTTGTGGATATCTCAAGTTGAAGGGACTGGTTGCTTCAGGAACTAAAGAGGGCAGGAATGCCACTGCTACAGGAGACCATGGCAATTATCCCTTTTGAGCGGGAAGGGTTCCACACTTACAACAAAGTCGCCAGAAGGGGACTACAAGGGAGGCCGTCAGGAGGGCTGGCAATTGCAATAGATGTAACCAACGATTGTACACATTATGAAATAGAGGCGAACGTAAAGGACCTTATGGCTGTATTTGTATTCCTTCCTACCATAAATGCTAATCTGTTGATTGTTAACATCTATTTTAATCATCAGAATACCAAAATGGCAGACCTCCATCAGGTGTTGGATCTACTGCTCACGGAGTGGTCAGGGAGGGGAGACAGAGAATTTATAGTGGTGGGGGGTTTCAACCATGTCTGTGTACCGCCATATGCTACGGGGGGACTGGTAAACATTGCAAGATGCTCTACTCAGTCTGCATGGCAAGGGGTGGCATGGAATAGTTACTTAGAGCAATGGGACCTGTGGGTTTGTCTACCAGGGGACCAAGAAGTGAGGGACTTCTATACATGGTCTCGGGGGGGGAGAAAAGGACATGGATTTCCCATCGTTTTGTCTTTGAAGACTTGAGTCATCTCTGTGATCCATTAGAAAAGGGGGATACCCACGGTAGTGACCACTTTCCCTTAAGTGTGGCAATCCGACTCCCAATCACAGCTAATTATATAAAACACGAATCAGCATTCATCTCGTCGGAAAGATGGGGAGGACGGTAAAATGGAATGCCACAGCCTATAGGCTCTTTAGTGCCCTGTGGGAGAAGGAGACTTCAAAAATGGAGCTGGGCGGACTTAGTCTAATGGTTAATAATTACAACTTTACCTTATTGAATTGCCTAAAGTCTCTCACCAATAGAAGTCAAATCACTGCAGGGAGACACCATAATCATCCCTTTGACGTTAAAATAAAAAAGGCAAAACAGGCAAAGATGGCAGCCATTAGAAACCTACTTAAAACAGCTCCTGACAACTCCACCTTTAGGGCAGCCAAGAAAAGAATAGTGGGGCATTAAATAACATTAAGATGGATTGGTCGGGAAAGGTTGATTGACCAAAACCAAAAGGTAATTAAGACTCTTATCCAGAAAGATACTGCCAATTTCTGGAAAATTCTGGGGGGCGTAACAAATGGTGTGCATAATTCCCTGCCCAGGAATGGGTAGGCCATATTACTAAGAAATACACTAGGCCCCCTGATGAGGAGTATTTGCTTAATCCAAGTATGACAGATCCAGTAAAAAGGGCTCTTCAGTTGCAGAGTGAAGATATCTTATGGGCAATTGATAGGGCCAAACCATCAAGGGCTCTGGGCCCAGACAACATACCGCTAGCACTAATCAAATCCAGTCCAGCAACATGGGCCGGCCTTCTGAGAGACCTGTTTAATTAGCTCAGTAGAACCATCACAGTGCCCAACACGTGTACAGAATCTCTAATTATCCATATACACAAACAGGGAGATAGGGGTCACCTAAAACCTTTAGACCAATAGCCTTGCTGGATTCTTCCAGCAAGATATTTGGAAATCTCCTGTTAAGGGAGCTCAAGGGACACAACATAGTTTCAGATTGGGTTTCGTACCGACATGGGAAAATCCCTGAATGCCTTAGTCATGTCACATCTCCTAGTAGAAGTTGAAAAAACAAAGGTAGGGACTGTCTGTATGTCATCCATATACTTGTCCAGTGGCTTTGATACTGTATGCAGAGCAAGTGAGATTGACTGGGGGAGGGAGCCATGACAGACCCTATTGCTACGCACATTGGTTTGCGGCAGGGGAGCGTGGTGGCCCCCACCCTTTTCAACCTCTATATTGCTGATCTACCTTGTGTCTGGGATGGGGACACTACTAATTCTGCAAAGCTGGGCTCAGTGTCACTGGACTGCATCATCTTTGCAGACAATGTGGTCTTGTTGACTTAACATCGATAGGGCTCCAGAGGAAATTGACACTGTTTTTTGAATACGCAGTCGAGAACAACCTGAGAGTTAACGGACAGAAGTCGAAGGTTATTCTCTTTACGAATAAGAGAACCCCCGAAAAGTATGACATGGAGGGTGGGAGGAAATCCCCTTGAAAGAGTGGAATCCATCAAGTACCTTGGTTACCATGTCACTAACACACATTCCAAGAAGAGCTGGAAACTTCTGACCAGGGGTAAGAGCATGCCCCTGCTGGAAAAAATGAAGAAGGTATATATGCAACTGTGCCATTTCTCCCTTAACCCTCTCCTTCAATACTATCTTTCCACCATAGAACCTACCTTGCTTTATGGTCTGGATCTCTGTCCTTTTGAGCTGAGGGGCTTCCTTAATACCAGTCAAGGAATGGTATTTAAGAAAACATTGGGGCTGTCCACTGCCGTCCCAAATGCTTTGATAAGGCAAGAGTTTGGGTAGATTTCATTGGGGACTAGAGCTAAATGGAGGAAACTGGCAGAATTTGCAAAGCTCTTAAATCCGCCACCTCTATCAGAGCTGGGGGGGTGGAGCAAACCAGAGCATCTGGGGCCTCTATCATGGAATTTAAGGAACAGATGAGTGGAATACGTACTTTGATAGGGTCATCTAGTGAAGAAGTCTCCTATAACAAGGCCACTGTTAAGAACAAGCTACATAAATATGACTGGCTGATCTCAGAACAGGTGGGGACTTATAGTACATATGCTGAATACCACACATTTCTCACAAAAAGAGAGGAGTTCCCCAAGTATGTCCATATATTCCCTTTTCCTAAACGTAGACTAACCTATCTACAATTTAGGCTCAACCAATTCCCGACCCTGGAAAGGACGAGCAAGTGGGAGCAGGGATCAAGCAATCAGACCTGCGGATTTTGTAAAAATGTGGTTATTAAAGAAACTATTAAGCATCTGGTAGCTGATTGCCCGGCCCTGTGAAAAGAAAGGGAAAAGCACTTGGGAACAGAAACTGTTAATGCATTTGTATGGTCTAGCTTGATGGTTGGTCGGGGTCAGACATTGGCTCTAACTGGTTTTCTTGCCTTGATATTGAAAACAAATAATGGATTTATGATGGCAAACACGGAGTGCCTACCCCCCAAGCCCCCTCATTGTTATGATATCTTTATGAAATCTGTTTTAAAAACACATATTTTATTTTTTGGATGAGAAATATTGATTCTAATTCTTCTTTTTTTTAATTATTTTATTGTTGATTGATTTTTGTATAAAGTGAAATGTTTATACTTTATTGTCTGCACCAAAACACTTAATACATTTTTTTTTAAACAGCTGGAAGTAATTTCTGTGAACCACTGGAGGTATTTTTACCACCTACTTTGCAATACAGGCCATGGAATCTATAATGGCATGATGAGGTTAGGTGATACGAAAGCAACAGAAGAACAATTACCACAGGTCCACTGCACTGTTGAGGCAACAATTGTTTCTTTTTCACTAGCTATTGGCGCTTGCTTGTTTTTTTTGACAGAAACCCACTATAATCAGTCCACCCGAAGGCAGGAGCTAGAATGTCTATGCTGTCGCCTGGCAATGGCCACACAGAGCCACAAGAGCAACAGCCCGCGGGTGCCAAGCAGTGACTGACTAGGAACTCAGAGAAAAGTTGAGGACCACTCCGGTGGTGATAGCGTGCAGTATAAATATCCTTTAACATCAACATTACCAATAGCTGCAGATGGTTCTCACTGCAGCTGGAAGCACCTATCCTTGCAGAGACTCACCACTTCATTCCCACAAATGGAAGTTATTGATGTCTTATAAACTACAAACCTGCTGTGGTAATTTAACACTAAAGTGGCTCGCGTCTGCCTAGCACAGTCACAACTTGATACCCTATTCAGAGGCATATATTCATATTAATTTAACCGGGGAGGGGGTATGGTGGGGTTTGGAGGGGTTCTTTTTTTCATTTTTCTGGTGAACCTAAACACATGTGAATTAATGCAAAGGAGTCTAGGCGTCCTTGCCAGTAAGCTACTATGCCTAGATGAAATAAACACAACCCAGAAGTAACAGCCTGACAGCGACTCGGGCAGTGTCAAACTATTTGTTCTTAGGAATCCATGATTAAATAAAAGAAAACGGTCTGGAAATAATCACCAGACAGCTGAGAGCTGCAAAGAACAAAACCGCAGATATTTATAAAATGGGGAATGCAATAATATACGCAGTCATTGGAAACACAAATGTGCATTGCTGCAAAGCTGATGGTATTCACAAAGCAACCTCACGGTGGTTGAAAGGGAAAGCAACTCCTCATTCTGTCAAACCTGTGTGCAATTTCAAACGTATTAGCAATACATAGAAAAACCTTGACGTTGCAAATGGCACCAGATGCTGGATTTTAGGATCCGGAATACAAAAGCATATGGCAGGAAGTGGTCGTGGAATTACCCACCAAGGAAGGGGGAAGAGAACACTCTGCAGAGCAAGCAGCAGGTTTTCAGCACATGGCAAGAACACTCTGCTCTTAGACTGCACTTGCCACACACTACAATTAGTATTCGAGATGTGTCATATTCCATTAGTTATAACAAAGCATGGGTCGCTGCCAAGGTGGTAGAGCTCTTAGCAAGTCACAAAGAAAGGATTTAAAGTAAACTAAAAAAGCAACTTTAGGCGCATTTCATGTCTCCATTTATAGCGTACGATCAAACACTCTTTCATCACAACGAAAGCATTTTGTATTTGTATTTGTTTGTGGGGTGGTAATATCTCCTCTTCCCACCCTCTATTGTATGGTGTCCCTCAAGGTTCCGTTCTTAAAACATTACCCTTCTTCCTCTACAGTGTCCGCCTCTTTGCTTTGATCAAATCATTTAAACTTTCCTGTCATTTGTATGGGGCGGACTCAGAATTTTCTCTCCTACTCTTCCTTTTCTGACTCACTTCATTCTACGGTTTCCTCCTGTTTACTTTATTACAAATCTTGGATCCTCTCATTTCCTTCACTTGAATCCCACTAAATGTGAAATCCTGTTCTCCCCCTCCCCTCCCTCCTCTGTGCCTTCTGGTATTCTCTTTCATCTGCACTCCTCCCCTTTTCCCCACTGCTTGTAACGTCAGTGTGATTTTTGACACTACACATGTCGCTATCACCTATGCGTTCTTTGTTTACTCATTCTTTTCTGTCATTTCGTGACTCCAAACTTATTATTTCTTCACTCATCTTTTTTCGTCTTGACTATTGTTCTTCTCTTCTTGTTGTCCCTCTGCTTCCCATCTCACCTCCCCTCGTTCTTTTTCTTCTACCTCCTCGCTCATCTATTTCGCCCTCCCTTTGATCCACCTCTCTGTTAACCTTTGATCCCTGCCTCCTTTTTCACTTTCTTTGAATTGTCTTCAAGTGTACCCATTGCATTGCCACTTCTTATCTGCCCTCTATTGTCTCTTTGTTCTCCTTCACACTCCCTTCGCTCTCAAGCACAGTATGTTCTTTCTCTTCCTAAGGCCATATGTGCTGCTTCATGTATCTTCTCATGTGCCCTTCAAGCTCATAAATATTGTAATACCTTACCTCTCAGTATTCACTCTTCTGTGGCATATGCCCGAATTTCCCTGCACGGTGCCCCGCCAACATATATTTGCAGGCCTAGGGCAGCGGTTCCCATACATTTATTTAATGACAATGCTTACTTTCGAACACTCCTGAGACCAGGCAGAACGTATAAAGGAGACTATAACCCATTTAAATGATTTTTATTGACCTTGCATGGATGAACATCAGAAAAAAAACCAGTCAGAATTTGAACACATACATCTGACATATATACAAGTGCCACAAAGTTATCTGGAGATTTACCTCTATACGAACCTGGCCCAATTTCGTGAACACTTTTAGTAGGAGTCCTCCCCCACTTTCCCCTCTACGTAGTCATACTCTTTTTCTAGCTGCAAAAAGCGCTTTAGCTCTTTGGTAGGCCTCTTAAAGGGCCCCAGGTGCCCCATGATGCAGAAAGAGTACATCATGGTAAAAGCTCTGTTATAGTATCAGGCATTTTGGTAGAAGATTGTGCTATCATGAAACAAGGTATCAATTCTTGCTTTCAAGAGTTTTTTGTTTCCATGCTGCGTGTTACATGATGTTTTTCCAATTGTGCACTGCATTTTCTGCTATTGTTTTTGCTTATGGTGCTTGGCACTTGGCAATCATTTATGCTGCATTACATTATTTGTTACTGTTGTTATTGGAACTTGCCTTTTATTTGTCAATGGTTACCATTGTTAGCATAGCTAATGACTACAACACTTAAACTGAGTCAGACAATTCAAATGTTGAGTGTCCAAAAACATAGGTTGGTTGTCTGTGTGTTTATAACTAAAAACACGATGTTTACTCTGTGTTAAAAATAAAATGTATACTTGATCTAATGTTATGTAACCTTAGTATCCTATGTAGGTCCAAGTAAGAATGGATGCACTTGCCAGAAAAGAAAAGAAAAGAAAAGAAAAGAAAAGAAAAGAAAGGAAAAGAAAAAAGACTATTTAATTGTCTTATTTTTGTGAAGAGGAAAAGGGTATTTGACATAAATGCAGAGGATGCAACATCTGTCTTCACATCATGGACAAACTAAAAGAAGTACAACTACCAAATGGCACTTGCAAAGCAATATCCGACTTCATAAACTGCAACACACAATTTGTAGTGTACAGCATTATGTGCAATTGCAGCAAATGGTACATTGGGAGAACAATAAGAAAGCTGAAAATAAGAATTATGGAACACATGAGAGCAATACAAAATTGCGATCAAGATATCCCTTGGCAACACACTTTAATTTGGAACATGGTAAAGAAACCATCAACAACTTAAAAGTTGCAGGTTTTGCCACAACCAAAGAAAGCCTAAGAGGAGGAAACTATATCAGAAAACTAGGGAATTGGAATCCAAATGGATAACTTCAATGGACAGTTGCCATAGTGGTTTAAATAAAGACAATGGCCCTCATTACGACCCTGGCGGTAAGGGGTTTACGCCAGCGTTAGCTGCGCCGACCCCTTACCGCCAACTACGAGTTCCCAGAGCGCCATGGTCACTTTTCCGCCCGCTTTTTGCGGGCGTAAAAATCCATGGCGCTATGGGACCTCGGTGTTAATTACGCCACCGTAGTGTACGGTGGCGTAATTAAACCTTCCCCACTCCCATTGAGCCCTATGGGGCCGAAATGGGAATGGGGAAGGGTAAATGGGTCAATGGGGACTTACCGCCCCGCCGACCTCGGAATGGGGCGGTAAGTCCGCCATCCGCCATGGCGTAAAGGGACTTTGCGCCATGGCGGAAAAGTCCGCCGATGGCGGAAAAAATCCGCCAGGGTCGTAATGAGGGCCAATGAGTTTTGGTTATTTCTGTAATAATGTTAAAAATGTCTAAATGGCAAAATATGTCTCACATGTATCATTATTTTGTGTTATAACCGACTGAATATATCATTGTAACATTTTTTGTATCCAATGTCAATAACAAATCATGTTATTTGCACACCTTTCCATTTGATTGCCTTATTTCACTCACTCATTGCTAATACTCATTTTCCACCATTTATCTCCATTTATTCGTATATCTTCTTTAGAACTTACACCACTCAGACGATCTTTCATCGAACAGTATCAGTTGTAATGTCAGTTCACAACACATCTCAGTAGAATAACAATTATATTCAATCAAGTGAACATCTATATCAGGTGAAATTACATTTAAGATCACTTTTCAAATAATGTTTTTTTTAAAAACACAAAAACGTCATTGCGTTCCGTGCACAATGATGTAATCACATTTTAAATGTACACGTCATACACAGAAATTGTAGTGAATAAAAGGAGGTTTTCGTTTTTACTGAATTGCTCACAGCCTGAAGGGATAAGAAGTACCCTCTCCTTCTACTCTAGAAAGTAAGTAAACAATAATTTTTCTTATCAATACAAGTTAGATTGGCCTTTTTTTTAATGTCAAATACCCTTTTCCTCTTGACAAAATAAGACAATTAAATAGGCAAGTGCATCTATTCTTGCTTGAACCTACATAGGATACTAAGGTTACAAAATCAGATTTATGAACTTATTCTAAGCATATTGGATCAAGTATGCATTATTTTTAACGCAGAGTAAACGTGTTTTTATTTATAAACACAGAGACAACTTACCTACGTTTTCTGGACACTCAACATTTGAATTGTCTGACTCAGTCTAAGTGTTATAGTTCCCATAAACAGTGACAATTAATGTGTCCCTCATTTTCTTTCCCACTTGATTCTTTGATCCTCATTCTTGAAGACTTTGGAAAATCAATCCAAGATTTAAAAGAAAAAGCACAAATAAGGATCTCATTTTTGTGTAGTGAACTAGCAAAGTGAACAGCCACATCCGAAACCGGGTAAGTCTGTCATCATTGGCAGAAATGACTAGTAATTACCTTTTTCTTAAACATTTGTATATTGCATATGAATTGTAACACGAAGCATTAGATTGAATAGTATGAAAAGAGTGGATATATCTATACATTTATTCAGACCCTTTATTCCATACACCTTGATTTTCAGATAAATCAACAAATGAGCACCATTCACCTCCTGAGGATCCACACTAAGTGGTGAAACATGTGTGGAGGTTTCTCTTGATTGACTTACAGAAGTTCCTCTTGAACAATGTACACTCATATCTCTGGATGAACACAATGTACTGGCTAATATAAAACATTAGAAAATGAAAAAATAAACAAAAAAATTAAGGATTGAATGTATCGGCTTTCCTAAGTGCATGACATTTAAAGATCAAATTCAAAGCTATATTTAAGTGCATGTATATGACAAATCTATGTAATTTCATGCTTGTCCATTTGACCAAGTAAGACCGGGGTTCATATTGGAGGAATCTCTGTTTTAAATATTCTGAATACCTTTGTTTTGTATTGAGTGGGTCTACATTTTCAACCTTGTCATAATGCATTGATTTTAATCTAAGCTTCACTTTAAATTGCTCTATTTCCCCCTCAATGGGCAACTCAATATTCAACCTGCTCAGGTGGACACGTGCAGCATTGCTTAGTTCTATGTGTGACTGGTTTCTCCTGGTTATGCAAGTTATATTTGGTAGCCAATTAGTATATTCCACCATGGAGTTTCTTAGCGTTTGACCTTCTTCCGCTTTATGTGTGGAATTAAAATGCAGTAGAATTCAAGAAATTTTACAACAAGTTGATAAGGAGGTTAGTCCCAATTCCAGGCCCAAGACCTCGCCGGGCACTGCCTGTGGGACTCCTAATATGGACCTTAGGAGTTTCCCCTCCAATTGGTCCAGCAATGTATGTACTGCAATGTAAGAGTTTGTAAAGCATACATAATTCTGGCATTACACTTTTCACGTAGGCTTCAGGCAATGCTTCCACATTCACACCACACTTTTTTGAGACATAACTTCTAATGGCTTGACACATGCCCATGATCTTCGTCTGTACTAGCTCCCTATGTGTGTGTGTATTGGGTGTCGCAAGTATAGGGCTACCTAAGTAAATATAGGATTCTACCACTTCCAAATGGATTCCTCCCAAAAACGAGTTTTTAAATTGTTTTTGTGATTCCCTCCCAGAATCATGATTTTAGATTTGCTTTGATTAATCTTTAACCCATTAATATTTTCATGTTTTTCCAGACAATGCAAAGCCATCTGGAGCCCTACTGGAGTGTGATCTATGAGAATTGTGTCATCTGCGTAGCACAGATAGGGACCAGATACACCCGCTAGCTTGGGTGGAACATTCCTTAAAGAATTCACACTAATCTCTCACATACAAGTTATACAAAATTGGAGCAAGAACACAACCTTGTTTTAGGCCTAAATGCGTGTCAATCTGTTGAGTCAAAGTACCCTCCTGAGAAGTTCTCATCACTACATTTGTATCCATGTACAGTTCTCTCATAAAATGCAATAAGAAGGGATCTATCCCACAGGCCTCCAGTGTTGCCCAGAGTCGTTTCTAATAACACAGTGGAAGGCCCATGAGTAATCTGCAAATGCCACATATAATTGGGCCTTAGGGGTTTTCAAAATCTCAGCTAGGATCAATTAGACGGTCCATATGCAATGTACAGGGCTACCTCCTCGACGAAAATCTGTTTGGCTCATAATCAGGATTCTGTTGCTCTTAATCCATCTATTAAGTTCTCTTAACAGGAGATTGGGAAAATATGTTTCTGCTGGCATCCAGGATTACCAGCACCCTGTAGTTCCTTGGGTCGTATCTAGCTCCCTTCTTATGTACCGGTGTAAGGACTGATGATTTCCAACTCCCAGGAATCACCCCGGTCTTCTCTATGACTTTGAAGATATTGAAGAGAAATCATGCCCACATCGAAGGCTCTTTTTTAGTTTTGGCTATTAGGTGGCGCTGAAAGCGCTTCCTATAAAGCCGAAACTGTTGTCATTAAAATAAGAGCTTCAACAGGGGCTTTGGATACAGGTTTGTTGTAATGCTTTGCAATGCAGGTTGGCATATGAGGATGGATACATGGTGTTTGACTGTGTCCCACCCATTTAACGGCCATTGCTAAGTGAAATGTATAGGAATTTCCTCCAATAACCACCCATTTTTCTTCCAGCCACACCTCCTTTGGCTCAATTTCTACTGTGTGGTGGATTTGTCAGCCATTTTTCCTTCCAAAATGGCAGCCACCATGTTTTCATGTTATTAAAAAGTTATTTTACTTGATTGATGCCTATGTACTGCAGCTTTCAAGCTATGTTACACATTTGACATTTTTTATTAAAAATAAACAAGGTAGTCTAATAGTATGTTTTGGTTTAAAATGGAACTGAAAAGGTACATCTAGTGATGTGTGTGGTTTTGGTGTAGTGTTTTTGATGTAAGCAGCACCTGATTGGCTGTTTAGTTGGTGATTCATTAGGATGTGATTGGCTGTGCAATGTCAGTTTGTTTCTCCAAGTAAGCCATTTTGTTTCAGATTGCATTCGATAAGCGATGGTTCGCTATTGTTGATTGGCATGCTGGTTTTCCGCACCCTACTTTAACTTTGGCTCAAGTCAAACTGTCTTGGGGAAACCTGCTGCTGTGGGACACTCGGCAGCCCCATACTGCTGTGTTACTCTCTCGGTTTATTCAAACCTGCTTGTCTTTGTGCCTTGCAGACTGGGTTTTGGGCACAGGGGTTTTCATTGTAGCAGCAGAGGGGAGATCACACAGCTGTTTCGGCATACCAGGAGCCCCCAGCCTATTCTTGCAGAATCAGCCCTTACAAAATTGTGGTCTTTACATTCCAAAGAGCTCTCACCCTATATCCACGGACTGACTCTTTATTATAAACAGTAATAGTGAAAGATTCCACACGTCTCTGCCAGTTTTGTCCATTCCAACTGCTTACAGCATGAGCAGGGACAGGGACAGCAATTCAAGGGAAGGCTGCCGAAGCAAGATGAGGGTCCCACGTGTGTTCTCTTTGGGATCGAGTTTGTTTTATTTATTATTGCAATAGCTTTACAAGTGGTGTCAAAAAAGTCACACGGATATACAGTATACCTCCAAGTTCCACAGATGGCCACTCACAGGCTTCAGTTGTTATAGTCACACAGGCCACCGGGACGGGGAGGAGCCGGACTCCCAGTTGCAGTGCCCAGGAAGCATGCACAGAAGCTTCAGGTGTGCCAGCCGGCGGGCCCCTGATATAAAGTCACAGTCTACGAGGGCAGCAGGTAGCTGCTCCAGGGGCTGCTTGCTTCTTGGGTACCTGCAGCTGCTGTGAAGAGAGGGCCCCGTCTCCTGCTGAGTGCTCTAGTCACATGAGGAGGAGCCGAGCGGCCCACAAGAACGTAAGTAGCTTTGATGGCTGAGTCCTGCCCCTCCCTGTTTTGTTCTCTGATTGAATTTCGATTTGCACCCACGCTGCTCACAGTTGCATGACTTATGCCCATGGCATGCTACTCTTGGTTTGAGTGCCATGGTGACTATCAGCCCTGTCTGGGTAAAGACCCTAATTCTGTTGTATCATGGGCAAACGTCTTGGTGAATAAAGCATCCAGACCCAATCGCTGCTGCTGCTGCTGCTGAAAGCAGCACCTTCTCCTCACAGCTCTCCGGTTTGCAGCTACACGCTGATCTCCCAACTCTGTGCCAAAAAAAATGCAAACACGGGGTGGGCGCATGCGAGTATGAAACAGTAAATAGGTCTCTGCGAGTATGAAACAGTAAATCAAGTCTTCGGAGGGGACTTAACAAACCGGGTCTCATGGAGACTCCCTCATTCCAAGTGAGAAACCGGCTTTAGGTTCGCCAAATGCCTGTACGAAAGCACTGTGCACTTTGTGTTGTCTCTGACACCACGCATGGTGTCAGAGACAACGCAAAGTGCACAGTGCTTTCGTTGTGATAGGCATAAAAGCCCCCATCCAGGATATTCTGTTACCGTGGCCTGCAAAAGGTACGAGCCCCACTGCTTGTCTTGGGATAGACAAGCCAACAGAAAACAGATGCATTTAGTTGCTCTGCGAGCAGTGAAAATAGGACAGTCTATTGAATTTTCCCAAGTGGCATTTTTGAAAAAAATGGACTGAAGTCAGGGTCCAGGGGTTTGTGTATTTATCTGCTCTACATTAGCCCTGCCGATAACCAGACGGGTATAACAGGGAGGGGGTTTGCTCTACATGAATTTGCCTCATTTCTGAACCACATGCACTCATGGTACACACAGATCTAGAAGAACAAATCTCACTCCCTTCATGCGCTATCTTTTTTTAAAATTTGTTTTTGGTGAAGAAATGTAATTACACCTTTACAAATAGACATCGAAAGATATAGTACAAAAAGTTTCCAAAACACTCATTTACACATTACAATAATTGACTCATTTAAAATAAAAACATAATTTGTACCACAGTTTGTTACCAAGCATAGACTTCCCCATTTCTCGTAGGGAATTACCTGGTTAAACATTTTCATTCATAGTCATAAAAATAATAATAATGTAATTGAAAATGCAGCCTTAGTAATACTAACTTCTATTCAAGAACATTTCGAGTTAAACCACATGACCATCAGGCAGATCACACCTTGGCACCTATGGGCCAATCCTGGCACGTTTCAAAGATCCATTCATGAATTCAATCATTCTACTAACAACGTGAGGAGGGATGTAACAAGAGATCTCGCTGCCCAGGATCTGAAGATATCTACCACATTTTGTATATGGGATATGCGTCTTAAGTAAAGGCAACACGAAAGATTTTAACATGAGTAGGGGACCAACTTTTCCCATCATAAAATATACATCCCCGAACAGTGCTATCGTATATATAAAATACACCTGCTTGCACCTAGTCGGTCACATTTACTTACCCGATGTTTATTTCTTTTAAAGATACCTCGATTTTGCCCACAAGTCGGACCGTGGCCAATATTATCAAGTTGGTGCTACCCCACATGCAGCGCTTCCAAACAATGTATCGTTCATGGTTCGAAGCAATTATGTGGGTGCCTAGACATATCTGTCTTTCACTTTCAAAGTAGGGGCAGTACATGAATAGGAGCTGTAGAGTTTCCGTCTCATTTGAATTTGCAAAAAATCGGCAGTTATCACCGAGATCAGAAGTTCCATAGCCAATCCATTTGTTAGTACGGAAGCCCGTATGGATTAGATCAAGTCGAAATCTCATGTAGGTTGCACAAGCTTTATTGTCGGGAAAACACAAGAGATAGCGACTATGTGGAGTCGGCGCGTGTCTAAAATTGGCATAATTATGAGGCATAACAGGCAATTTTGTTTGAGTTGCTAGCCCAAGCGTTCAAATGAAAGTATTTTTTTACCAACCCTGGGCGCTCAGTGATGTCTTGCTCAGTTAGATTGAGAGATACAAGAACCTTGAGCATACGTGCATCGAAATGGGAGATTGGGACAGGGTGATCAGCGGACAGCATGACATGGAGATCCTCGTATAGAGAATTTGGTGGAGGTGAAACCATCTTCATGAAGTTGTTTAGCATATCCCATTCAAATCTGTCAGCGAGTGCATGTAGGCCCAGTTCATGAATCAGGATAGGATTTGGAAGGCATCCCGGAAGCCCCAACACTGTTTTCTACACTTGGATTTTGTTCATGATATATAAGTTTTATCTGTGCTATAAGAGGCCCCACTTTAGAATTTAGAGATGTTTGCCATTTGTTAAGTGAGGTGTTGTTGGAAAGCTGATAGCCCAGATACGTCATCCTGCACTTGGTAAATATCTGCTTTGAGTCGACGTGCCACCTAAATCGAGGCAAGTTTCTCTTAGCGGAGAAGACCATGATGTTCGTTTTGTCTGGGTTAATGATCAAGTTATTTAGCAAGCAGTACTGGTGAAAGTAGTTCAGCTTGTTTTGCAGCCCAAAAGGCGTTCTGTCAAAGAGGATAACATCGTCAGCAAAAGCTAACCACTTTAAGCGTACATTTTCCAATTTGACGGCAAAGATATCGTTTGCATTTCATATGGTGTCAATATCTGCAAGATATAGATTGAAAAGGACTGCTGCAAGGTTGCATCCTTGCTTCACTCCGATTGCAGTGGGAATGTTGTCTGACAATAGACCCTCAGAGTTGATATGCACCCTGTAAGAAGTATTTTTATGCAAGAGCGCAATCAGTGCTACAATATGGGCTGGAATTCCATATGCCATCATTTTCTTCCATAAGCAATTTCGAAGAACACTGTCGAACACTGATGATAAGTCCAGTGAACCCATGTAGATAGGGCCATTGGAAGAGTTATGCGATGACATTAATAGATGTGAAAGAATGGTCACATTCAACTGTGTACCCATCGCCTTACGAAACCCAACCTAGGCTTTAGATAGAATTGCAGATGTTGCTACGCACCTCTCCAGGTCGTTTAATATAAGACGAGCAAAGATTTTTGCTGCTACATCGATTAGGGGGCGATGGGCCTAAAGTTGGCAGGATTGTCCAGGGGGCCCTTTTTGTGGATAAGGATGATTATGGCCACCAACCAAGAAGGAGGGATTGTTCCAGAGTGAAATATAGACTCAAAGTGAGTAAGCAAATGCTTTGCCCAAAAGTGCAGGTCGTCCTTGTTACGCATGGCGGAAGCACGTCCGGACCAGCCGCTTTTGAGAATGTTAATTTGGAGATTGCCCAAATGACATCCTTCAGGACCCAAGTGCATGCGGGTGCAATAGTCAAAAGGCGAAATCTGACTCCTGTTCCATGTGCCGAGGGGGCAGAGCATATTTCTCCTTGAAGTAGGCCTGCCAAGTGTCGCCATTTATAGCAGCAACCAAGCAATTTGCTGGCGTGCGTGAAGGGTTTCTGAGAATCACCCACAAGTCCCTTGTATTGCGCTTGCATAAAAGCTCAATCATGTTCCGATTTTCAAGAATATGGTGTGCATGATGTAGCTCTTTCAGTTTTTTCTTATATGTGGCCAATATAGACTTTTTTAGCCAACAAGTATAATGCAGGAATTGGGTGCAAGCGTTTTGCAGCTCTGAGATCACAATTTTTTGTGGATTTCAGAGCACCAATGTCAGGCAAATACTTTTTAAAAGAATTGGAGGCCACATGTCCAGACGGCAATTTAGATAACGTTATAAGATGTTCTCATATCATCTTTAAGTTAATGGGATTGACCTCTTCTAGATAAGGAGGTGATACTGTATTGCCGGCACTAACCAAAATGTCCCGGTTGACCCAGGACACAAGTTTTTTACATTTGCCTGGATTCCAATGGACAGAAAGAGCATATCTGTTCACACTCCACAAGGGACAATTGGGCCGAAGTCGCAAAGATGTTACAAGTGAGGTGAAGATCGGTACTAAGAGCACCATGATCACCCAGTCCCAAGTTGGTAATCATAATTGTCCTGTGGAAACCAAAGAACTTGCTTGATGCCGAAATGTAACCAATTAAAGAGCAAGAAGTACCACACTGCCAAGAGGCTTTAGTACTGTGCGATGGTAGGGGAAGTGGATAGATATTCCAGGCTTCAACAAACTCAGACCATTGCTTATCTCTCACGCCAGCCTGCTTTGCGTATGGCGTAGAATCAGGGGAAGCAGATCCAACTCCTTTCATGTCCAGACTTGCATTAAGATCGCCCCCAATCAAGATTGCATGCATGGGGTACTGCAACATGGTATTAGTCAGTGCCATATTCAAAGATTGAAAAATCATTTCTAGGGATACTGCCATGGGGTTCCAGTAAACTGAAACAAGCAATATTTTCTGGATGGGAATTCCCAAAACAGTCAATTCAACCATCACAAAAAAATCAGTATGGTCCAGTAACTTAGCCGTGAATCTTAAGCTAGTCTTGATAAGAATAGCAAGGCCGCCACTAGGACGGCCAACAGAGACGCGATGAGCCTGAACACAAAAGAGGAATCGCCTTCCAAGACAATATCAGTCAATGACATGGTTTCTTGTAAGAACACGATTTCAGGAGCATTTTGAGGCAATAACAGATTGTGCCAGGCATGAAGATTCTTTGCCCCACAGAAAGTCCCTGAAAAATCAAGATTTTGGATAGTTATGAGGTAGGGATACCTTCCTTCATTGTGGCTGCCGCTTTAATGAGTGGCTCCAACCAACTTAAACCATTTAGAGCCTTGGTCCAAGAAGCGAGTTGGGTTAGTATTTCGCTATTTGGCTACACTACTGCGGTTGAAGCTGGGCCTTTCAGGGCCCCTGTCCTGCAGAGCCAGGAGGGCAAATTCCAAAAAGGACCATGCGACATCCATCTCATTAAAGAGATGGCGATGGAGACTGAAACTTTCAAAGTCCTTCTTATGTTCCAAAATAAGCTTGGTAATAATTTGGGACTGACATTTGCACAACCCTCTGAAGTTGTTTTGGTTAGCAAGTTTAACCCACTCGATGTCCTTCGTGGCTAAGTTCTGCAAGGGTGGAATCTGATTGAATGCAGTCATCAGAAAGGATCTATTGATCCGTGATGTTCCATTCACATTAGGGTCACTCACCCATCAAGGATGTGTTTCATTTCCTTGGGTAATTCCAAAAACAAAAGATTTCAATCTCTTGGGTATTCAGATTCAGCCTCTGAGTTGGTTCCCAAAGTGCTCGCGGAGTTGTTCTCTCCTGATGTCTTGCTCAGCAGGTTGGAGTCACCCACCGGATTTTCCTGCTCCACAACCTTGGTTGTAGTCCATGTGGCTTCCGAAACATCGGATGTGGCCAACAAATGACTACCCTTATTAGTGTGAGATGGAAGTGCATTGGATAACTGGACATGTTGAGGTCGAGCCTCCAATTGTTCAGGAATAGCAACCTTTTTAATTTGCACCATTGGAAACAATTTGTGTAGCTGAGTTTGCTTCTTTTTAGTACTTTTTGCAATTAGCCCTGATGGGAGAGCTGTAGGGTCACCATCACCCATAACTTTGATTTGCAAAAGTTTCTTGCTATCATCATTTAATTGCAGTAGGTTTAAGGCACGCACATCCACAATCAGGCGAGACTTCAAGTTGGAAAAGCTAGCAGCATTGGTTTTGGGAGGGCAGTTTGCCCCATCCTTGATACTCTTAACTGCAATGTCTTTAGGCTTGACTTTGGAAAGGTACAATCGTTTTTGTGCTCTTAAAAACAATTTCTTCTCGTTGCGAGACATGAAGTGAAAGCCTACTCGGCTAGTGCCGTTTTCACCTGTCTGTATCCCTGCTTGAGCATTTTGCGGTTTTATGGTGGCTTGAGCATCAATAATGTCTGTCAGTGCAGATGGACTGTCAGGAGATGGGATTAACTCGTCGTCAGGAGCAAGTGGACGTCCGGCAACTTCCAAGACTGTAGAGTCGTGGCTTTTCGAAAGGGAATTGAACAGAAGCTGCTCAACTTGAAGAAGTCGATCATGATGGAGTTCAGTCACTTCGAGAAGATTGATAGATTCAACATTCAACATTTCTTCAATATGAGGTTGTAGGCCTTGGAGAGCCTGAGAATATGATCTACCTGTATAGGGTAGATCTTTGACCACTACATCCGTTTGAGTTCCCTGTGTTATTGAGCTCGATACAGATGGCTGTGGGGCTGTGGCTGGTTGGAGCAAAGTCAACATTCTCTCTAAGTAAGTAACATAGAAAGAGTGTGACTGCTCCTGAGCCAGAATATGACCTTCAATTCTGCTAATTCTTTCCATCCTCAGGCCTAGCAAACCCTTCATTTCTCTGAGAGAACATTGAGTAACGTCGTGGCCCTTATCGAGAAGGTTAAGTATTTGCATAATTACGGGAAAATTCTGTAGCTCATGATCATGAATACCAGTCAGCGAGTCCTCCGGAGAAGAGGAGGGAATATCTGCTGATTTTGGGAGTTGGTGGTTGGAGGAAACTGACCTTTGATCATGCTCACTTAGAGAATTTGACGATGAAGAGCATATGCCTTTTGGCTGGAGAGGATCTATTTCCCCATAAAGGGGGAGTGTACTGGATCCAGCATCATAGAGTCTAGGACCAAAGCATTCCCTTAATGGTGCAGTCAAATCTTTATATGTAAATTTGTCAGATAGATGCAGGTGAACTTGCTCCTTCGGTGCATGTGTCCTTGACGCTGGAGAGGAAGCGCCAAGAGACAACCGAACACGTTTTCCCAGCTCATTCATAATTGCCGGAGCAAGCATTGAGGTGTCCGAAATGGGCACAAAACCTTCCTGAGCATCTTTATATGGACATTTCAACTCAGCCTGGTGAGCTGCATCGTTTATCAAGTTTCCTTCACCATCGTTCGCGTCTTTGACCAAAAATGAGGGCATGATTTGATCAGGATTGGCTTCAGGAGGGGTAGGTCCAATCCGTAGATTCGAATGGAGGACAAGGTGGCAAGGTCAAATCACCAATTATGGCTAGAGGCCCTTCGGCCACAGGGATAAGTACTGACATAGATAGGAGAAACTTTTTGCTAGGTGGAAGCAAGGGAAGTGTAACATTTGCTGGTTTACCAGTAATACCTTTAGGTGGTCCCTTAGAAAGCTCACTCGGGCGATTTCCACTTCTAAGGGATCGACTCATGGTCAAAATTATCAAGAGAAAAATTAGCCAAAACAATTATAATAGAACAAAGAAGATGACTCAGACAGAAATTCGGATAGTCAAGTTTGAGGAATTTCTATAAAGGTAGAATTAAATGTGTGATTAGAATCACTTAGCAAGAATGTGGAGATGGCAAAAACGCAGGCCCCTATTGGCAAGTAAGGACCCAAGAATGCTGCTTAACACAAGTATAAGGTAGTGTATAAAAATGGTCAAAAGCTCCCTCCACTGAACACAAGCACACCGCCCCTTTAACCAGGTCTGCCCACACTCCGGCACACTGGAACCGTTTACAAGACTAATCTAGAGGCTCCAAGACGTCTCGCAAGGCTATAGAAGGGATCGTTCACGGAGCTTGGGGAGTAGAGTGATATCAAAAATCAAAAGATCTATAAGGCCCACACACTCCGCTCCATTCAAAAGTCCAAAAGATCAATGATCGACATACTAACCAGTTTATCTAAGCCTCTTGAGGTTCAAATGCTCAAAGGCCCACAGTCGCCCCCTATGGCTTGTACAAAACTAGGTCAGACAAAGTCCTCTGCAAGTGCAAGTTCCGGGGTTCAAATAGCAACAATCACCCCTACTTCACCCAAAAAGACGATTCCCAAGTAAGCAGGCACTTGGCCAACACTCCACAGCCCAATTGGGTTCAAAGGCTCCAAGGCCCGCAGTCACCCCCTAAAGCTAGTGCAAGAGTAAGTCTAACAGGGTCCTCTACAGGTGCAAGTTCAGGTGCTCAAATAGCAACAGTTACCCTTACTTCACACAAGAAGACAATTTCCAAATCGATAGGCACTTAGCTGACGCTCCACGGCCCAATGGGGTTCAAAGGCTCCACGACCAGCAGCCACCCCCTGGTGCTAGAGCCAAAATAAGGTGGACCTGATACACTGCATTTGCAAACTCACGAGTGCAAAACCATCAACACCCGCACCTCAATGATGCTGACAAGGACCTTACTGATGATCCTCAGCCTACTGGGGTTCAAAGGCTCCAAAGCCTGCAGTCACCCCCGATGCAATATCGTTAAAGAAGCATATAGGTGTAACTGTAGGTGTAGAACAGAAGCATTAAGGTTCACGAGGACGAATCAGGGCTACATATAACAACCATGCAGGCCTTGAGAGTGGTTTAGCTCCTTTCACACACGCATCCCAAAACAGTCTAGTAAGCATGGGCGACTCCCGGAGAGTAGACAAGGAGATCCGGGATGGGGCGCACCTCATAGAGAGGCGCTACGTAGATCCAAGAGGACACTAATGCGCGATTGCCTTACCACACATTCAAAGGAGAGTACAGTCAGAAAGACAGTTCAAGCTCACACTTCACGTGGGAGAGCAATCTGCATATAGTAACGAAAATGCAGTGAAAGGATGTCATCAAAGAGCGTTTCCTTGATGCTTACCAGCGTTGTTGTGCAAGGACTTGAAGAAATCACACGTTAGCAGTATGCGCCGATGGGGAGGGTTCTACTGCTAGCATGGAGTAACAAGCATCTATAGACTTGGTTGCTGGAGTTATGGCGTTGCTCTTGTAGGTGCGTGACAGAGCCCCTCAAAAAGCCTTACCAGACGATCCAAGAAGTAAAAGAGAAGCGCCGCCTCAGCCACGTCCCCACGCTCCCTCTGAACACCAAACACACAGCTAGCACTCCGCGCATGTGCGGTGTGTTTGTAGGGTGAACTCGAGGATCCTGCACAATAGAAAGAGGACTTCAGGTCTTCCAAGCACTGAGGACTTCAGGCACTTTGTTAAAAGCACTAGACTGGTCCGTCAAGGGTCAGAACAAAAGTCGAGTATGAGAGTCAAACAGAGGAGTCCTTCCCCACCAGCAACCACCAAACACACAGCTAGCACACCACGCCATGCGCTATCTCTCTCTCTCTCTCTCCATGCGCTATCTTGCTTTCTATGCACCATCTTGATTTCCATGAGTGTTCTCTCTCTTTCTATGCGCTGTCTCTCTCTATGCGCTCTCTATGCGCTGACTCTCTTTCTCCATGTGCTATCTCTCGCTCTCCATTCACTGTCTTTCTCTGCATGTGCTGTCTCTATCGCTCCATGCATGGTCTCCCTCTCTCTCTCTCCATGTGCTGTCTCTCTCACTATGTCTCCCTGAGCAGTCTCGCTCTCCATACGTGGTCTCTCTCTCCATGCGCTGTTTCTCGCTCTCTCCATGTGCACTCTCTCTATGTGCTCTCTATGTGCACTCTCTCTCTCTCTTTTCGCTCTCTCTCCATGAGCTGCGTCTCCCTCAATGCATGTGCTGTAATTCTCTCCATGCGCTCTCTCTCACTATCGCTCCATGCTCTTTCTCTCTCCATGTGCTTGCTCTCTCCATGCGCTGTCTCTCTCTTTCCCTCTCTCTCCATTCAGTCTGTCTATCTTTCACAATACTATCTCTGTCTCTCTCCATGTGCTCTCCCCATCTCTCTCTCAATGTGATCTCTCTGTGTTAGGCGGAAACCTGTGCAGTTCCCTCTGGGACCACTGCAAAAGATTTAGGCCTACAGGTGTTTGGCAGTAAACCCACTTGGTAGCAGTCTGTACCACATAGATTCACTTGGTAGCTGTGGCTGAGCAGTCAGACTTCCCTCAAGAAGAGTTAGGCAGTATGTGGAGTATACAAAATAGGGCAATCTACACAGTAGAACAAGCAAACACGGAACAAGGCTTCGGTGTAAAGATATAAAGGTATTTATTTATAACGACACATCTATAGAAAACACTCTGGCACTAATACGGCAAACAACTTCAATCACAATACTATACGAAGAAAAAGATCAATCCCCCTAACAATAGTTCGACAAGTCTAGGTTTACCGGCATCACTTATTTGCAGACAGAGGTGTATGCTTTAACCTAGATGGCACTCTAGTATTCGTTAGGTCGGGAGAGAAAAATAAGGCAGGTTATGAAATCAACTCAGTACCAATACTTTACGGACAAATGCAAGGCAAGAAAGACAGGGTCTACTGCAGGCCCACTCGGAGAGAGGCAAGGTGATATGTCCCAAAAAGTGTCTCAGTGGAAATACGCTTCGAGTCTTTATCGCAAATTGTTATGGAAAGTTTGGACCAGTTCAGAACAGAAAGTTTAAGAAAGCTTGAAGGTGACCCAATGGAAAGGCGAGGATTAAGACACCTCACTCTATCCGGCAGAAAGGGAAGCCAGGCGGACACGGTACCTTGTTTGTGGAGAGACAGCTCCGGCGGGGGCAGTTGTTCCTGGTGGTGGATGCACGTCGGGTCTTTGCCAAGAGAAGAGATGATCTCGTCGTCGAAGGAAAGTTGAAGATCGTTGCACCACCAGGGAAGAGACCAGACACGGAGTGCTCCGTCACAAGGCACCACCTTTTGGTCGCGGTACAGGGGTAGTGGCTATCCGGTTGCCGAGGTGCTCTGCACGGGCAATTCGACCACTGCGTCCTGGAGCGAAGAAAAAGCAAAGGTGACTGGTTGTTCCCACCAGTCAGGGGAAGAGACTCTCCGGCAGGGAGATCTCCTCTGTCGTCGGGAAGTGGTGAGTCGGTTCAGCAGGGCTCCACCGGAGGTGTCGTCGTTGCAGGTCGGCTCAGCTTTACCCTCGTCGGATTCTTAGGTCCTGTGGCGACTTCTGAAGATCCAGTCCCAAAAGCCCTGCTTTTATGCAGAAAACCCCTATTCATTCAGCCTAGCTGTCAATCAAAACACGCTAAGTGGTGAGCGGGGAGGCTCACCACTTGGGCCAATCACACCAGAGTGCGACCGGAGTTGGCAAGGCAACTCAGTCCAGGGTGCCTAAACCCCCTCCCACACCCCTGTGGTAACCCAGACAGAATGGCACCACTTTGGAGGGTCTCTGTACAGAAGCCTGCCAAAAGTGGAACAAAGGGCTCAACCTTTGGTTTAGGAGTCACAGAGACGAACACAGACGCCAGTTCTGGCAGAAAATACCATCCGATAAACTTATTTAAGATAAGTAAACCGGTGGCATGTTAGAGACTAACGGGAAAAAAGGTATTAATCTCCAACAATGGGAAGAATCCCATAGGGTTATATTGGGGGTCGAACATAACAAGTAGTTTCCACTGTCACCAGCCAAAACTCGACGAGGGGGACGGGACAGTGCACCCTCGAATAACAGACCCAGGAGTAATCGAATTACCCCTACTAGTACGTCCACAATAGGATGGTTTGTACTAGTTCTGTTAGTAAATTTAGGTCTAGTAAAGCCAATGGTGACTTTACATGCCCGGGGAGACAGTAGTCAGTCCCCGGGTATGGAGTCTATGATGGAGGTCCGCTAGGATGCCCCAGTGTTACGGCACGTAGGGTGCGGTGTAACACACATAGAAAAACATATGAGACCCTATGGAGTAAAAGGCCCCATAGCCCATAGAACACATTGACATTTGAAGGAATTACACACATTCATGTCCAAGAGTGGGAGAAAAAGAGTCTCACTGTTGGCAGGATGGAAAAAAACAAACTCCAGAAATCCAGCAAAGCTGCTGGGGGACTCACTAGGTTAGGAAATTCAGCCTAAACAGAGAATTCTCCCTAACACTCTGTCCATGTGCTGTCTCTCTCTCCAATGCTCTCTCTCTCTCTCTCTCTCTCTCTCTCTCTCTCTCTTTCTCTCTCTATCTCTCTCTCTCCATGCGCTGTCTCCATGAGATGTATCTCTCTCTCCATATGCTCTCTCTCTATACCAGGGGTGCACAACTAATTTTGACAGAGGGCCGAATGTACCTTACATGAGGGCTATAGTGGGCCAAAAAGTAAATGTGGGCGGGGCGGTAGGCGGGGGCATGGCAGGAGGCTTTTTCAACCCCCAATTTGTATTGAACCCATGGAAAAAGAATATGTTTTTGAGGGGTAACGATTTTTATTGCATTTCAAACTTACATTTTGAACTACACATTTTCCATTGTTATAATTAATTTTGATTTAGTTATTGTATATCGTCTGTTTAATTAAATTATATATATTTTATTGACCTATGATTGGACATTCTGTTATTTTGGACTGCTATAGCTTGCTGTTTGGGTTGCCCAAGAGGAGAATGGCCTTTGTTGAGTCAGGTTTCCTCAAAAAAGCAAAGGATGTACATCCCGTAACTGTGCCTGTTTTAGCTTTATTATTGGGTTCACTCTTGGAGTGCAACACTATGCCCCATGGCTCCCACCTCCAACCAAACACTATGCACCATGGCCCCCTCATCCCCAACCAAACACTATGCCCCATGGCTCCCACCCCCACCCAAACACTATGCCCCATGGCCCCCTCACCCCCAACCAAACACTATGCCCCATGTCCCTCACCCCCAACCAAACACTATGCCCCATGCCCATGTCCCCCACCCCCAACCAAACACTATGCCCCATCGCCCCCTCACCCCCAACCAAACACTATGCCCCATGTCCCTCACCCCCAACCAAACACTATGCCCCATGCCCATGTCCCCCACCCCCAACCAAACACTATGCCCCATGGACCCCTCACCCGCAACCAAACACTATGACCCATGCCCATGTCCCCCACCCCCAACGAAACACTATGCCCCATGGCTCCCACCCCCAACCAAACACTATGCCCCATGCCTCCCCCAACCCCAACCAAACACTATGCCCCATGGCCCCCTCACCCCAACCAAACACTATGCCCCATGTCCCTCACTCCCAACCAAACACTATGCCCCATGTCCCTCACCCCCAACCAAACACTATGCCCCATGGCTCCCACCCCCAACCAAACACTATGCCCCATGTCCCTCACCTCCAACCAAACACTATGCCCCAAACACACTCTCAAGCATGCACCCATACAGACCCAAACCCCCTCACCCCCAACTCAGCACACACACCCTCAAGCATGCACCCATACAGACCCAACCCCCCACCCCCCAACTCAGCACACACACCCTCAAGCATGCACCCATACAGACCCGAACCCCCCACTCCCCAACTCAGCACACACACTCGTAAGCATGCACCCATACAGACCCGAACCCCCCACCCCCCAACTCAGCACACACACTCTCAAGCATGCACCCATACAGACCCGAACCCCCACCCCCCAACTCAGCACACACACTCTCAAGCATGCACCCATACAGACCCGAACCCCCACCCCCCCAACTCAGCACACACACTCTCAAGCATGGACCCATACAGACCCGAACCCCCCACCCCCCAACTCAGCACACACACTCTCAAGCATGCACCCATACAGACCCGAACCCCCCACCCCCAACTCAGCACACACACTCTCAAGCATGCACCCAAACAGACCCGAACCCCCCACCCCCAACCCAGCACACACACTCTCAAGCATGCCCCCATACAGACCCAAACCCCCCACCCCCCAACTCAGCACACACACTCTCAAGCATGCACCCATACAGACCCAAATCTCCACCCCCCATCTCAACATACACAACACAAACACTCAAAAACAAACATTCATACACATCCGACACCCCCCACCCCCATCTCAACATACACAACACAAACACTCAAAAACTAACATTCATACACATCCGACACCCCCCACTCACCCCATCTCAACATACACAACACAAGCACTCAAAAACAAACATTCATACACATCCGACACCCCCCCATCCCCCCATCTCAACATACACAACACAAACATTCAAAAACAAACATTCATGCACATCGACACTCCCACACCCCCATCTCAACATACACAACACACTCAAAAACAAACATTCATACACATCCAACACCCCCCCACCCCCCATTTCAACATACACAACACAAACATTCAAAAACAAACATTCATGCACATCCAACGCCCCCCCCCAACCCCCATATCAACATGCACAACACAAACACTCAAAAACAAACATTCATACACATTCAACAGCCCCCCCAACCCCCCATCTCAACATACACAACACAAACATACAGCAGAACAGACCCGACACACAAACACAAACAAACAGACCACTTACCGGACGTGCTGGAAGGCAAGTAAGCTGGAACGCTGGCGAGGTGAGTGGTACTACGGCTGGGGTGGCCAGAAAGGCTGAAATGCCTTCCGGCATCAAGCCTTACTGGCCACACCAGCGGTAGTGCTGGCCCTCCATTGGTGCAGCACACACGCACTACGTGGCTCGTAGGAGCGCTGTGGTGCATGTGTGCTGAGCCAATAACGGCCAGTGTTTTGTCCTGCCCGGAAGACAGCAAAGACTTTCCTAATGGGGGGCAGCCAATGCTGCTTCCGGGCCGCCCTCCATTAGGAAAGTGTTTGTGCCTCGCGGGCCGGACAAAACAGCATGACGGGCCGCAACTGGCCCGCGGGCCGTATGTTGTGCACCCATGCTCTATACGCTGTCTTTCTCTGTCCATGGGTTGGCTGTCTCTCTCTATCCCTCTCTTCCCCCCACGTTGGCTGTCTCTCTCTCACTCTCTCGCTCTATCTCTCTCTCTCTCCCCCTCTATCGCTCGCCATGCACTGTCTCTCTCTCTTTAAGTGCTGTCTCTACTTCACCCACCTAATCCCCACTCTCTACCCCCACACACCCACCATACCCCTTTCTCTCTTTCCCCAACCCTCCATCCTACCCCCTGTCTCTACCCCATCCCACCCACCCTACTCCCACTCTCTCTACTCCACCCACTCTACCACCACTCTCTTCCGCACCCACCCTAGCCCCTCCTCCACTCTTCTCCCACTCTCTTTACCCCAACCCAACCTCCTCCACTCTTTTTACCCCATCCAACCTCCCGCACTCTCTACCCTCACTCACCCGCCCTACCCTGACTCTCTCTACTACCACCCACCTCTCTCTACAACCCACTCACCCACCTAACCCCCTCTCATACTTCCTCTCACACACTTGCTTTATTTCTTACCCTCACTTACAACCTTTCTCACTCATATTTCTTCTTACACATCATAAATGGCACCCTCTTTTAATCATTTCCTCCCTTGCTCTATTAGCTTTTCTTCCCATTCTCTTGCACAACCATGCCACTTATCACATCCTCCTTTAAAACTTTGCACCCTCCTCCTGGACCCTGGTACATATAAAGGCAATTGGGCCTCGATATTATCTGTTGGATGTCCTCTACATCAAAGCCCTGGCACCCTGGTCCTCTTCCCACTTGTATATCATTGTTTTGTTCTACCTTATCCGTCTCTTTTTGATAATTCACTGTGATATGTCTGACCCAGGTTTGGTCTGAGATTCTCGCCAGTTCTTGAGGTTTTTTCATTGCTATGTGGGTGCGATATAGCTGCCAAAAGATTTTCGTATCCTTTCCCCTTGTTAATCTATAGATCATTTTCCAGTTGTTTGAGTTATTTTGTCTGATACTTGCTTTGTATTTCGTTTTCAGTTTTTTCAGAGCTATAGTTTTTTCTTCATGTGGTAAGGATTTCTCTCTATATACCAGTCTGCACTCTCTGTGGAATTCCTTTTTTATTTTTTACACTGTTGCATCATAATCATTGCCATTCCTATCTGCCATACAGTGGGTTCTTTTGTCCATTTTATCTGTATCAATGATTTTCTGCACAATGAGTGTTCCCCAGGGGTCTAACCTCTCCCCCTGGCTGTTCAACCAATACCTGGCACTTCTTGCCCACCACATAGCCGCTCTCTGCCCCAACTTTCAGTGCCATGCAGATGACAAACAGCTCATTTTAAGACTCCCTTCGGGACTGTTCATGTATCCCTACAGCCTCAACGAGCACTTGACACCTGATGTGTGCACTTACCCTTGCACTTGCCACTAGCTGGCTGCACTTTTATTTATTGTCTTATTTATTTTACTGTCATCCTATGTACTGCACACCCTCCTCCCCTCTCATTCTGCACTTTTCCCCTTCCCCTCCCCCTGCAGTTGCCCGATCTCAATGTCACCTGGCCTAGTAGGATCGTTTTCTCTGTCTTCCCTCTGTTTCCCCTCACTTGCCTCGTCGCGCCTTAACACACTTGTGTATAGGCACATTATAAATACCATATCATATCATGTCAGGAACCCTTGCTTTAAAATTCATGCATAGTTTCAGCAGCAAGTTATTGTTATCTATATATGTGCATGATTTTGGTGAGATTATATCTTCCTGCTCCACTGTGTTTGTCGGTTGACTTATTGTTTGTTTATTGCTTGTAGGCTGAAAATATCCTGTAATTTGAGTGGCGCGTGAGATCTTGACTGAGTTATTGTCCTCTTTGTTAGACACAGTCAGCTTTGGCACCTTAGATCGGGGGGCACTATTTTTTTGTGCAGACCTGTATTTGTGTGTCTTAGTGGATCTGGTCTGCCCTCCCGACCTGGATTTTTGCATCAGGGAGGGCTTTCCCATAGCTCCCAGAGCCAATCGGGTTAGGGTTTTCCCTGACTGTAATATCATCACCTGGCCTCTCCTCCTTTCCTCCTGTTCGGAATTCCTCCTTTCCCCCCGGTCGGAATTTGGGGCAGCAGAGGTTTGCTGAGCTTTTTCCTGCGGCCCAGTCTCATGATGGTTGGACACCTGCTATTCCTTACACTTTTTACAGGTTTATAGTATGCCAGTGGTTTCCGGGCGGGATATGACAGTGTCGCCCAGTGGTACTACCAGAGAAACAGCCATTCAGAGAGATGTTTGTTGTTCCACAGTGGCCACTCTTCTGCATGTCCCACCTGGACTGGCCAGGCTGCCACTCTGATTCACTCAGATCCACTACACCCACAATACGAACCCTGGTCAGGGGAGCAGATAGCCAGAGACTGGCACCCTCACAACCTGACCAAAATCTGACCAATTGGAGTGGAGCAAGAATTGGGATGTCGCACACGAAACAAGTCCTGGTCAGGAGAGCAGGTAACCGTAAAACCTAGCACCCTCACAGCCTGGCAAAGAGAGAAAGTGCACTAGCGATTTATAAGTTCCCAAAAATACAGCTTCTTTTCCCAACCTAATTAATATCAGATCACAAAAAAACGGACAGTTAATTGATAGTAATTGGATACTAGCTGGCAAAGAGCAATAGTGGTAGTAGAAAAAGCAACATTGTACTAGCCGCCAATGGGGTCTCTTCAAGATTAGTGTATCCCTTAACACGTCCCAATAATTATGGGATACCCGATGTGAATAATATGTGATGTGCACCCCTCTTGTCCACATATAACATTTTTAAATTTTAGATACTGAGTTCAAGAGAGCAGGAATATTAAAAGTAATTATGATTCCTGTTTTGAACATTTTATATAAACATACCCCCATGTGATTCTTGTTTTTTTAATGATAGCTGAGCAATAGGGTCAGCATCTTCTCTGTCCCCTCTGTGAAAAACCAGAAGGTGTCTCACCCGGTTCCATGTGTTTATAACAAATGAAAAAATAACGCCAGTGTTTTTGATATTTTCATTATTTTATTTATGTGCACCAAACACCATCCCCAACCTATTTTAGGACTGGTGTAATTTCATATGCTAAATCCAGTCCTAGAATATTTGGGGAAAGTGTTGGATAGTGAATTTTTTATAAAATAATGAAAATATCAAACACTGTTGTTATTTTTTCATTCGTTATAAAAACTGTGTACCGTCTCACCTGCTAGTCCCTGTGGGACTTGTCATCCAGGTGGCCAGGAAACAGCCACTGCTTTTGGATCCAGTTCCTGGGGGCAGACCAGTGCGGGTGGATCACCGGGGTGAGGGGTCCTCGGGGAGCGGGAGTGAGACACCGATGGTGAGACGTGGTATCCCTTGCTTCGCTGTTACACCTTTACCCCATCTTACCCGATGGGATATTTAGAAACTCAACCCCCGTCCCCACCCTTTCCTGCAAAAACACTTTCTCAAAGACAGCCCATTCTGGGAGAAAACAGACTCACACCCAAGCCGTGTACATGACATGTCCCAATACTATGGTCAGGCGGGCGAAGGTCAGGCAATTATTGACAATCACACACACCTGACTTCCATTACACTTTCCCACACAGATAAAAGGCAGAGCATGAGAGAACACTCTGAGCAAGGCAAAACACACAAAGGTACAGTAGTTTTGAGTTGGCAGTTGAACGAGGGGAGAAAGATGGCCAGGCACGAGAGGTTCATGAGAGGGGCAACATCCTTGACCTCATGGTCAGGAAGCCGTTACCTACAAGAAACCTTCAAAGCAGAAAACGTAAAACCAGGAAACAAGACTAAAGCATTCTGCATTGTCTACCAGAGCTATCTGGGGTCCTCCCACAGAACTAACCAAGGTGGGGAGAAGCAGCAGACGCTGTGGTATCGTCCTTTGCTCCAAGAACAGAAAGCGACAGAGAACAACGCAGTCAGTGAGTTGGGGAGACCGTTCAGTGTTGAAGTCAAGGTTGCAAGCGGCAACATTGTAAAGGGAGCGCAAGAAGAAACATTGTTAAATGTGTGTGATGAAAGACACAAGTGAAGCTAAATTGCTGGTGAACATTTGAACATTCGAAGAAGAGATACGATATCTTTCAGAGAGTGGTCTGGCCCTGTGTAATGTGCTCAATCAAAGGTCTCTGTGCAGTATCTTGGCAAAAGGAAACAAAATCAGAAGATACATGTGAAGTGTAATTTTGTGAAATGAATCAAAGTAGTCCTGAAACAGTATAAGCACAACCCATCGCACTTTCGAAAGTCTTTGATTCTAGTATCAAAAGGGGATCTGAGTCCCGAACTAGGGGGATCCATGTTCCGAGCTTGAACGAGAGAGACCAAACTGTGAACATTGTAGAAAAGTGGTCTGAACCCGTACGAGGGAGACCCGTGGTCCGAGCCCAAAGGAGGGAGTCCAGTCTTGAACTTGAGAAAGTGAAAACTTGGCAAAGGAAAGGAACTTTTGTGTTTTGTTTGCTGCATCAGGCCCTCTGCATTAAGAGACTGTCATTGTGAGAGAGACATTGGGCAGAAGGCCCTAATGCCTATGCGTTGAACTGTTATCTCGTGACCAAGAAGCTAGAGTGTGTGTGAAGCCCACACGTTCCACCTATCCCCCTGCTGAAAACGTGGGGAAGGGAAGCTAACTCCTCAACTTTCCTGACATATCATTTCTTGAACACTTTTTGTTTATGCACATTGTTATCCTACACCATTTTGTATTTAGAAGTAAGGATTGGCAATAGGTCTATTAGTATAGGCCCTTTTATTTTTGACAGACTCCACTAGGACTGCGTCATTATTATTTGATGGTCGCAGCTTGCTCCCGTTCTTAGATTTAGGATTAGACAGGCGTTTGACCAACCCATTGATGTTCATTAAACACCCTTGAACTGTGGTCACTTGTGTCTGTCTTCACTGCTTGATACCATGCCTTCCTTACACCTCACCCTAGATAGGCAGTACTCCACTGACATCCAGGGCTAAGTAACATCCGGAGGGACAGCTAGCTTGGTTGGTGGGTCAGATAATCAGGATTGAGCCACACATATTCCTGCACCAGATATAGTTCCGCAAGGAATGGAGTTACATAGCCACAAAATGTACCAGAGTTTGGCAGATCCTGATTATCAGCACCGCCAAAACTGTGTCCGAGAAATTCCTACGTGACATAGAATCCAAACAAAACTCCCTACAAAATCAAGAAATAGTGGCTAACTTCAAAAAAAGTTTGGTGGAAGATCTAGAGGCATTCATGAAGGAATTAAAAGACTTTAAGTTGAATAAGAAAATGACCTAACTAAAGAAAGATATGAAGTCATTCAAACATTAAAAAGTCTACCCCTACACTATGGAGTCCTATTATGAAGACCAGACAACCATCGAAGAGGGCACCATAGAGTTTCAACAAAGAAGGCGTAGTAAAAGACCATGCCCAAGACCTTTAAATTGGAACTTCTAAAGTGCTAGTTCCGCCAACAGTAGACCAACCACCTCTAACATAGCAGTAGCAACCCTAAATCATCCAGACAGAGCAACACGATTGAGAACAGAAATCAGGCTCCCTTTTTTACAGCAAGGCCGAGGGAGAGCGAGTTGAACAGCCAGATGGTAAGATCTCTGCTAAGAATAGTCACTGCGAGTAACACGCAGCAGATCGATGAGGGTGGAATCAACTTCAGAACCCCTAACCCAGAGGAGGAATGATTCACCACTGGCAGGCATGAACATCAACCCACATGTGCAATTGTCACTCATACTGAACCTCTCTAAACTAATACCCAACAAAGATCAGATATCACTTTTGGAAAAGGGTTTGTCGTTTGTTCCCATGGCTCAACATGATCCATTTCAGACTAGAATAGAAATTGCATAACTTGTGCAGAAAGTTAGACTGAAACAATTATTCGGCGAACCAACTATATAAGAACAGACCAGCTCTACGAACTTGAGGAATAAATCAACATTGTATCCCCCTGGAGGCACAAGCACAGAGTCAGTAACCTTTGAGAAAGCAATTATAAAAAGATTTGAAGAATTGGAAAAAAGCCACACACAGGGATTTACAAATGTTTCCACCAAAGACAATGCTGCCCTTAAATCCCTCACCACAAATGGGGATATCATAATCAAACCAGCGGATAAATGTGGGGCCACTGTTATTATGAATATGACTGACTACCGACAGATGGTTAGTGCCTGTCATGAACCTTGCCCCTGGCCCTCACTGGCAAGTCAGCCTTCCGGTTAGGGCCAGGTCAAAGGCCTTAAAACCTCATCCAAGACTCTCTTGTAGTCAGTCCTGGCACCTTTGGTGCCAGCCTCATAACCATCATGAAGACCAACATTCGAATGGGACTATTTACTTGGGAATATTTAACTTGGTGGGGTTCAGCCAACATGGAGGCACACACCGCTCAGTTACAAGGAACTGAGCTATGCGGTCTAGTCTTTTGGGTGTGGCAGGCCTGGGACTACTTTACCTGGACTACATTGGGTGTGGCAGGCCTGTGATTATTTTACCTGGACTACTTTACCTGAGACCATTTAAACTGCACCCAAACAGCAGAACATGCTTTGCGTTATTCTGCTGTGGGCAGCGTAACGCTCACCGTGTCCAGTTCTTTGATGCCAGGTCCATTCAAGGACCTGCAGAGAGAGAAAGAACACCACAAAACTTACCTGGAACAGTATCCTGTCTTTAATCCATCGCTGACTTCAGTTCCACTCACCTGACGTTACGAACTCCATCATCCGGCACCGCATGCATCATGGAATACCATAACCTGGAAAGAGGAGAAAGAAAGACAGCATTAGTAAGCGTTTACTCACCTTTCCTCCCGAATTAAGAAAGCCACACAATTCTTACCTGGGTAGTCATCTCCTGGTCATTATCATTGCTGGAACATTACGGCTCTTGGTGAGGAAAATTGCAACCTGCAAGGAGAGAAAAGACACAGGTTAGCAATATAAAAGGCGAAACAGCGCATCGTGCATTACTCACCAGACAGCATCACGCACACCGCGCTTTCGCCTACCGGCCCATGCTCATCTTCAAACTGCATAAAAACACCAAAATACCTTTCCATACCTAAAAGGAAAGAAGCAAGACATTATTATTCGAACTAAGAGGAACATAAGAACTGCTTATAAAGACTGTAAAGCAGCAAACCTACGGAGTTGCAGCAGGCCTGGATTCCCGCAGGGGGGCTTGCACCAGTGAAGTAACTTGGTCGCTGCTCGCCGCCCACATCTAAGCGCCCCTGCCACGAGGAGCAGGGCGAAGAATCCACCTTTTACGATATTAAGGTGAGGAGAAGGCCCAACGGGGAAGAAGGAGTTGAGGCCAAGGGAGGTGGGAAAACATAAAGACAATCTGGTATTGAATCCAGCTCTCCTATATTGCAGACCCATCTTTACCCAGAGGCCTTACCATGGGACCGGGAGAGGGTTTGAGAGTGCAAATCATCCAACCAGGGCTGGATGGCGTCCCCGTGGATACCAGGTGAGCGTAACAGAACGCAAAGCCTCAATAATATTATCCACCTGGGTGTCATGGAGACTTCAGAGACTGACCAGTTAGTTCAGTTGTTGGGACAGTTACGTGCTGAAGTACATTCAGCCAGGCAAGAAACCAACGCTCTTAGGATTGTTACTAAGGATCGTACTGACAAAATAAGTAGACAATTGCTTCAAGCACAGGCAGGACAGACCCCATTGCCTGGCAACATTCTGCCAGCACCTGTACCAGCTTCTTCCACCAATCCAGTACAAATAACCCTCCCTGGGGCAGTTCCTTTAGCTCCACCTAAACGATTTACAGGGGACCCCAAGAAGTACGCAACGTTCATGAACCAGTGTCGTCTTCATTTCCTTTGCAGACCTGGGGCTTTTCCTAACGACCAAGCGTGGGTTGCTTTTGTCTTGTCATGTCTGAGTGACAGTGCTGCGGATTGGTCGGTACCATTGGTAAGTGAGGATAACCCGTTGTTACATGACTTTGGGGGTTTCCAGATGGAAATGGAAAAACTCTTTGCTCGTCATACGCAAGGCCAAGCATTAGACAACAAACTTTTATCACTCCTTCAAGGAAGCCAAGACTTGCTTACATATAGAGCAACATTTAACAGACTAGTCGTTGAAGCTGGGTGGCCTGAGGAAAAAGGATCACACTATTTCATCGGGGTCTACGAGGGGAACTAAAGGATGTCCTTGCTCAAGTGGTTAACCCACCTAAAGACTGTGGAGAATTCATCAACCTTGTGGTGCAATTAGATCACAGATTACAAGACCGTGAAGCGGACTGGATAAGGTTAGACACTCGAGCTGTGTATGACCGGTCAAAGGATAATGTTCCACGTACATGGGAAAACACGGTAGAACCCATGCAAATCGGAGTTGTACGGCCCCCTTTAACTAAAACTGAAAGAGACAAGAGAAGGCAACAGCAATTATGCTTATATTGCGGAAAATCAGGCAACTTCCTCAAAGAATGTCCAGTGAAACCACCAAGGATAACTGTTGGAGCCACAGAGAAGGAAGATAATAACAAGGAGTTGGAAAACTACCAAGCCCGGCAAGCGTAGAGGTCTGCTTGCGAGCGAGAAGAATGAGCCACAGACCTCACACTTTGCATTACCAGTAATTTTGATCAATCACCAACAACCGTCTCGGATGCATGCTGTCGAAGCATACATTGACACCGGAGCAGTTGGGAATTATGTAGATCAAGATCTGGCAGCAGAGATGGGGCTTCCCTTATGCTCTAAGTCGACTATTGAAAAAGTTACTACTGATGATGGGACAGAAATAGCTTCCGGATTAGTAACCCAATGTACAGCAGCACTAACCCTACTGTGCCGGGATGGACACCGAGAATCTATTGCATTCGATCTCATCAAAGCTCCTCAGTTTCGACTAATCTTAGGGATGCCATGGTTGGTAGCTCACAACCCTCTAATAGATTGGCGTGCCAAGAGGTTGGTCTTTTCCGATGATTGTGCTCGCACCTGTTATTACCAAGAAAAGGGGAAAACACACTTATGTACATCTGCTACTCCCAGTACTTCCAGTACGGCGGCGATTGTACTAGCTGTGACTAGTACTCTACCAAATGAATACCAAGATTTTCAAGACGTGTTCCAGAAAGCCAATACTCTACCACCGCACAGGCCCTATGATTGTCAGATAAACCTCATAACTGGTGCGCAAGTTCCTTGTGGTTGAATCTATGCACTTACTGAACCAGAAAACCTCCATTTGAAATCTTGTCTTGATCAGTACCTAGCAAATGGATTTATCCGCCCATCTAAATCACCGGCAGCCAGTCCCTTATTCTTCGTACCAAAGAAGGAAGGAGATTTGAGGACTTGCATCGACTATCGCGCTTTAAACCGGATCACAGTAAAAAACCATTATCCACTGCCCCTTATTCCCGAATTATTGGATCAAGTCAAAGACGCCCAAATCTATACCAACCTGGACCTTAGGGGGGCATACCATCTTGTTTGAGTGACGAAAGGAGAGAAATGGAAAACCGCCTTTTGTACCAAATACGGCTTATATGAATACCAGGTAATGCCTTTTGGACTTTGCAACGCTCCTGCTGCATTACAGTATTTTATGAATGATGTTTTGCGGGAGTTAATCGACGTTTGCGCCCTGGTTTACATTGATGACATCTTAGTGTATTCTGCTACAAAAGAAGACCATGTCAGGCATGTCCGCTCCGTCCTTACTAAACTCCGCCAACATAAACTGTATGCTAAACTCGAAAAATGCTCTTTTCATGTTACCGAAGTGGAGTTCATCCGTTTTATCCTCACACCAAAAGGTATCAGAATGGATAGGCACAAGGTAGATGCCATTCTTAACTGCCATCACCAACTTCATTTGAAGGAATCCAGAGTATGTTGGGCTTTGCAAACTTTTACCGCTGATTCATCCCAGATTTTTCCCAAATAGTGCATCCAATTACATCACTATTGAGAAAAAACAATAAAAAGTTCCATTGGACCGAAGAAGCAGAGAAGGCCTTTCAAGAACCTAAGAAAAAATTGACTTCTGCTCCAGTTCTATGACATCCTCGCCCAGACCTCCCTTATACAGTTGAAACAGATGCCTCTAGCATGGCTATGGGAGCTGTTCTCTCGCAAAGGGACCCAGGAACTGGCCAGTTACACTCTGTGGCCTTCTGGTCACGAAGATTCTCCCATCCTGAACTCAACTATGCTATCACAGACAAAGAACTCTTGGCTATAAAATCAGCTTTCTAGGCATGGCGACACCATCTCCTTGGTGCTAGACATACTGTCACGGTCATAACTGATCATCCAAACCTGCAATACCTAAAAACAGAAAAGGCTCAATCATCCCGTCAACTGCGGTGGGCTCTTTTCTTCGCTGAATGTGACCATGTGATCACCTACCGGCCAGGAGTCCGAAACGGAAAGGCTGACGCCTTGTCCCACATGGGTGTTGATGAAAAGGTATCCATAACTCCAGATCCAGTAGCCATCATTCCAGAAGACAAACTCCTGGGTCTTACGACAACATTGACACAGGGTGAACTCCAAAACAAGATCCAACTCTTAATGGATCCCACTTTGTCACAAGAGTGGTGTACTCAAGGAGAACATTACACCATTAAAGACCATTTACCATATTTTAGGAACCGTCTATACTTGGCAAGTAAAGGTTTACAAGAGCAGCTTATTTCGGGTTATCACGACTCCCTGATTAAAGGTCATCCTGGAATTGCCAAAACTCTAGCTAAAGTAAAACGAAACTATTGGTGGCCCACATGGCGTAACTACATCATACAATTTATCCAATCTTGCTGTGTGTGTGTGCACAAGACAAGTCCCAAAAGCAGAAACCAGCTGGTCTTCACCCATTGGAAATTCTTCCTGCACTATGGCACACACTGTCCCTTGATTTCATTACAGATCTACCTCCCAGTCAAGGATTCAACACCATCTTAGTAGTTGTAGACTTGTTCTCTAAAATGGTACACTTTATTCATTTTAAGGGTCTTCCAAATGCATCCAATTTAGCAAAAATATTCCTGGAGGAAATCGTATGGCTACATGGCTTTCCATCGGTCTTGATCTCAGATCGAGGTAGTCAGTTTGTATTCAACTTCTGGAGGAAATGCTGTTCAATGGCCCAAATTGACATTCGACTATCCACAAGTCACCATCCTCAAACAGATGGCCAAACAGAAAGAACAAACCAAACCCTCGAGCAATACTTACGTTGCATGTTACATCAAGTGGAAAGAAATTGGAAGGACTTGTTATGGATAGCTGAATATGCCTATAATAATTCATTACACACCAGCACTGGACAAACCCCGTTCTACAATATACATGGTAGACATCCACGTACTTCAGTGTTGAATCTCCCAACCCCTTTGGAAATGCCAGCGGTTAAAACCCTACATACGACTATTTCCCAGGCCTTCAAAGAAGCAGCAGAACATTTAGTCTAAGCCAAGAACAGACAAAAGAAATTCGCTGACCAACATCATAGTAAAGCCCCCGACTATCAAATTGGAGACAAGGTCTGGTTAGCATCAAAATATGTGCCCATAAAAGGGACTCAGACCTTTCGTCCCCGATATCTGGGACCTTATTTTATTGAATCCATAATAAATCCAGTGGCAGTTAAATTAGCCCTACCACCTACTATGCAGATTCATCCTGTGTTTCACGTATCACTCCTGAAACCGGTACAACCCGGTACTCGGGTTACAACACCACCAAAACCAGTATTAGTTGACGGGGAACCAGAGTTTGAAGTAAAGGATATCCTAGACTCAAGATACACCAGATCCAAACTATACTACTTAGTTGATTGGAAGGGATGCGGCCCTCAAGACAGATCATGGGAACCTAGTGAATACATCCATGCATCTCGCTTAATTAAAAAGTTCCATCAGAATTACCCAGCCAAACCAGGACCAGGCAGAAGTGCCACCGTGAGAGAGGGTTGGGGGGAGTGCTGTCATGACCCTTGCCCCTGGCCCTCACTGGCAAGTCAGCCTTCCAGTTAGAGCCAGGTCAAAGGCCTTAAAACCTCATCCAAGACTCTCTTGGAGTCAGTCCTGGTGCCTTTGGTGCCAGACTCATAACCATCATAAAGACCAACATTAGAATGGGACTATTTACTTGGGAATATTTAACTTGGGGTGGTTCAGCCATCATGGAGGCACACACATAGCTCAGTTACAAGGAACTGAGCTATGCGGTCTAGTCTTTTGGGTTGGCAGGCCTGGGACTACTTTACCTGGACTACTTTGGGTGTGGCAGGCCTGGGACTATTTTACCTGGACTACTTTACCTGAGACCATTTAAACCGCACCCAAACAGCAGAACATGCTTTGCGTTATTCTGCTGTGGGCAGCGTAACGCACACCGTGTCCAGTTCTTTGATGCCAGTTTACCTGAAACCAAGGACTTGCAGAGAGAGAAAGAACACTACGAAACTTACCTGGAACAGTATCCTGTTTTCAATCCATCGCTGACTTCAGTTCCACTCATCTGAAGGTATGAACTCCATGATCCGGCACCGCATGCATCCTGGAAAACCATAACCTGGAAAGAGGAGAAAGAAAGACAGCATTAGTAAGCGTTTACTCATGTTTCCTCCCGAATAAAGAAAGCTACACAATTCTTACCTGGTTAGTCATCTCCTGAATAGTATCATTGCTGGAACATTACGGCGCTCGGCGAGGAACATTGCAACCTGCAAGGAGAGAAAAGACACAGGATAGCAATATAAAAGGCGAAACAACGCTGCGCATCGCGCATTACTCACCAGACAGCATCGCGCACACCGCCTTTCACCTACTGGCCCATGCTCATCTTCAAACTGCATGACATCACCAAAATACCTTTCCATACCTAAAAGGAAAGAAGCAAGACATTATTATTCGAATACCCTAAATGCTCATCATTTTATGCATTGCCTAAGGCGCATAAAGGAATGAACCCACCATCGGGCAGACCTATAATCTCAGGGATAGTATCTATCCTAGAACCAGTATCCCAATTTGTGGACTCTTTCCTTACTCCAGAAGTAATTCAGATTAAGTCGTACTTGAAGGACACTACGGCAGTCCTCCAACTTATCATGGACCTACCTTTTGACCCGGCCTAGCAAATCTTGGTGACTCTAGACATAGTCCTTATACACCAGGATTCTACAGGAAGCTACCCTAATGGTGATCGACAAAATATGGAGGGAAAAAACAGCTACCCCTGAACATCCCATTTACCTTCATTATGCAATTAGTGGAAATTGCATTGACCAAGAACTTCTTTATTTATGAAAAAGGTTTTTTTTCGAACATACATCAGGGACAGCCATGGGGGCGATCTTCGCCCCCGAGCTTAGCCAGTTTATATGTTGCTGAATTTGAAATCAATTCAAGAAACATATTAATCTAAGGACCAGATACATAGACAACATCTTAGACAACATCTTGATGATATTCAAAGGTAATGATGACGAAATCACCAACACCCGGAATTACTTTTTGAACTTCACCAAGACCAGTAGCCACTCTGAGGTGAGTTTCCTTGATCTGGTCTTAAAAGATAAGAATGGAGGAATCATAAATGCTGTCTACCACAAACCCACTGATAGGAATTCCCCACTGCTGTTTAAAAGTTATCACCCCAGGAGCCTTAGAGAAAACCTCCCCTTCAGGCAGTTCTTATGCTATAGAAGGAATTGTACAGCCCTGAGGGATTATGATGAACAGGCATCGGACCTAGCACAGAAATTGAAGAACCGGGGATACCCCAAAAAACAGTCCATTGTGGCAGAAAGAGAGCAAGACACATCCCCAGAGACATTAAGTTCGAACAACATGGCAAGAGAGATAACAACCGGGATAGCATTATGGCAGTATTCAGTTACTCTCCGCTTACCAATCCCTTAAAGTAGGAAGTGATGAAAAACTGGCACATTTTAAATGTGGATGCTGTGAACATAAGGCCCCCAGGTTTGCCATCAAATGGAGACTGATCCTCCGAGATCCTTTAGTACGAATATATAAGGAAACTGAAGAGAAGCCTGCTTATACCCTTTGGGACACTTCTAATATGATGGGACATGACCCTTGTGGCCAATACACAGTGTGCCTATTAACACAGAGAAGTAAATCCATAGACATTGGCTGGCAATATACTTGGCAGCAAAAGCATTTCACCAATTGTAACAGCTGCAATGTTATTTACATCATTACGTGTCCTTACACCTTGAGATATGTGGGTATGACTACCCGCCCAATCAAAACTCTCATCAGTAAGAGTTGCTCTTGCATTAGGACCAAGAGGACCAATGCACTGATGGTAGAACATTTCCTACAAAAAGGACATGGTCATGCAGACTCCACTTGGACTGTTTTGGAAAAGATCATTGTCCCCAGAAGAGGTGGTGATGTATACTCCCTTTTCTTCAAAAGAGAACAACTCTGGATATCCTGACTACAGACAGATTAGGTCTTAATGAACGGACAAGTTGACAGACCCCTGCCACCATATAAAAAGAGTTAATATCTTACAACAAGTGGAATGCCCACATCCTGGTTGTACTCTGCATTATAACTGACAGCACAGCAATGCATTGACTCACAGCTACACTGAACAAACCTCTGGACTCGGGCCCTTTCCTTACAGAAACACATTGATATGATGTATGTCCCCTGTTCGCAACAGGCATGGGGTCAAGTGTTTGTGGTGCCACCTGAGTACGTTAATAGAGTTAATAGACCAAACATAAAAAACACACCCGTGACTCCAAGTGGGTTTGTAGAACTGTGCGTGCAATTCGGGCTAAACAAGCAGTCGTTGTTACCAGTTTCTCGAGCTGTACTTTAGAATGCAGCCCAAAGGTTGATGTCAGACCGACACTGGTAACCATAGGAACGGGCACACGCTGCTGCCTCATAATGGTTGCCATAGGAACCGCTATGTGCGATTTATCGTGGCACTGCCGGCTACCAGGTTGAGGTTGTACAGTGCCGCGTTATGTGATTTTTTATTGTTAAACATTAGTAGATATACATCTGTACCCATACCAATGGGTTGCATATTTAAAGCGCTTCAACATGAAATTTTAACATATATAAAAACCTGCCTCCTAAGCCTTCCAACTCATTATATAAAATATATAAATCATAGGTTTTAAAGTTTTCAGGCAAATACATGTGGTTGTTTGATAACTGGACCCCCAGGGACTCCAGTATGTCCTTCCAAATGGGTGAGCATGCAACTGCGGCACCAATGCACATGTGCGTCACGGGAAGCCCTTGATGCCGGCTCATTGAACGAAGGTCGGGGATGGCGCACGCATTGTCTACCAGTTGCGCGGCCCTTCCCCGATCCTTAGTTTCTCGAGATCCATGCTAACCATGTGAATATAAGGTAAGAGAGACACCAGGAAGCACCTATGACTGGCAGGAAGATTACCCTACTTCCCTCTGGTCTTACAATGCTTACTTTTTTGGCTTTGGACTGAATAGTAATACGCGACTGAGCTCACGATCAAAAGAAATAAACTGCATCTGTGACCCACCTACCACCCCCTGACATGGTACCCTTATGACTGTGGGTAGCTATCAGAAGCAATATAGAATTTAGATTCCACCATGCTCCTGGATCATATTAGGAATCTGCTCATTTGGGTAAGCATGATTGTTTGAATAACCATAGCAGTACCATAAGATACCACAAAAGGATAGCTGCTATTAATTATATCAATCTGTTTGCCCCTACCCCTCCTGTCTCCTTACGGGTAGCAGACCTCTCCTATGCTTACCAATTAGAAATACATAGGACAATGCATCAAGCATTATCAGAATAAACGCTCTATATACAAATAGCAACATTCAAGGTCCTGAAGAAAGTGGCATTACCATTGTTAGCCACTGTAACCAGTCGACCAACACTACTAAAGGATGTCCCAATAAATAGGGGATATCCAATGTGAATAATATGTGCACCCCTCTGGTCCACATAAACATTTTTTTAATTTTAGATACTGAGTTCAAGAGAGCAAGAATATTAAAAGTGATTGTGATTCCTGTTTTGAAAATGTTACATACCCCCATGTAATATATGGGATTTTTATGATAGCTGAGCAGTAGGGTCAGCCTCTTCTGTGTCCCCTCAACCTAGATGGGTGGCACACCACCGACATCCAGGGCTAGGTAACATACAGAGGGACAGTTAGCTTGTTTCGATGGTCAAACAGTGCTCATTAATAGATGATGGTAAAATAACAGTTGCTCACACTTGTACATATGTATGTGTGAATGTACATCGGGGATCTGTACAGGGTGTCTTTACCCACCCCCTGTCCTCCCATGTGTACATTAGTCACTACTCACCCATATACTACTGCATAGCAGAAGTCATTTCGTCACTATTGCATAATCCGTGGTTAAATAGTACTTGAAATGACCCCAACCTAACATATGGGGTTCCCTGTGCTTGCCCCAAGTCCAGTCAGGACATTGGCAGGGTACACCCCTGACCATTCTAGTACGTTCCTCCGGGATTCTGAAATATGCCTCACGGCCAGGCTTGTCATCACCCCATCCCCCGCCCCACAAACTCTTTTTGAATCTACATCAGACGATAGACACACCTACATTCCTGCACATCCATCAGCAATTGCATTGATTCTGCAACTTGTGTGTGCATTTCCCACATGGACGTGGGAAAAACCTTTCATTCATTGGCCCAGTAGTGTGAAAGTGCAAAAAAGTAGTTTCTAATTTAACATACATGATAGTTGTTCAACGATTCTCTTTAAGATACACCATTTGTAACGTGCTCTTTGTGAATAGATCTGTTTGCATAAAGATGTTGGTAAAAAAGGGAGCACTGTCATCAAAATAGAAGCAAGACAGCACTTTGTAAAATGCTTTAAAATGCAAAAGTAGACATAATAACAGCAAGAACTTTACTCCACCACGACCTTTATATAACCCATTTATCTTAGCTTTCTAAAAAAACAAGTAGCCAAATACCTCATCTTGCCAATACGTCGCCATAAACCACACAGACATTGGAATCACACGTGCAGGACTTTTAGTGTGAGCTTCTTTTGGGTAATTGTTCTGTCCATGCACATAGCACTCAGCTGCAGGACCCGGTCATGCACAGGCAGCAGTCCACCATCAAAAATAAAATAAAACCTTTAAATAATCAGGACACCCTCTCCCCACATAACTCTGTAGTCATGGCTCTCCTTGCTGTCAGGGGCATAGTACAATGGGTTCTTGAGTGGGGTGAAAAAACTACTTTTTTAGAAAAACGCAAAGGCCCCTTTTCAGGCACATGTAATCCCTAATGTCTCGAGATCACAGTAATGTGGATGGAGTTCACATATGAATGCTATTGTGTGTTTTATTAGACCCTGGGGAAAAGATACAACCTCTTGGTTTGGTCATCCCCATTTCCTAGGTAGATGAAAACCATCCCCACCTTACTCCTCCCTAAACATCCTGCCGGCAGCTTTGAACATTGCCTGAGGCGTCATTAGCCACTGCCCTTCTCTCACCACCCCACAATCAGACCAGTGTCAAGGTAGTTAATAACTCGCTTAACTATTACCATATTTGCCAGTCTTGACCTTTCAGTTTATGATGAATTGCATTTCGGAAGTTGTAGTCTTTGTCCACTTGAATTGAATACTTTGGACTAAAGTTAATGAAAGATCAGCACTGGGAAATGGTGTCCCTGCAGTGGACTTCCAGGGGGGGCATGTTATACAGTATAAGAGCTGACTTCAGTAATTTGACTCCGGCACGCCTCTTTTTCTGATGTGCAAAGTCAATAAATGTCTTCTTAGACTAGGGGGAACTACAAATGACACCGGCGTTTAGTCTCACCACTTGTTAAAGGTCAGGCAACTTCTAATGGAACAATGCTGTTTTTCTTTAACTGTAGTATACAGCAAGTTTAAGATTAGCTATAGTTCCTCCATAGCAGAGTTGTCCCTTTTCTTCTTCTAGCAGGACCAGAATTGATCAACAATAGATGCCCGATTCACAAAGAATTGCACTGGAGCACATCTGGAGATGACCTAAGCATCTCCAATTTGACCGTGCCAGCTTATCCCAAATCTGAGATGCACCGGGTAGCTCCAGTTTTGCGCAAGTGCAAATCTTCGTGAACTGGACCTAGAGTATTGAAAAGTAGCTGTAGCGTCAGTAGCCCAAAAGATCTGGTGAAAGCAATGTTAGGTAATCTTTCCACTTGTCAAAATGTCACCCACCCAAGACAACTATTCGCTTTTATTTATTTTGCATTTATAAAGCGCTCACACAGCTGCATCGAGGTGGTGTGCTTAATACCCAGAGGTTTTTAAGCGCGGACCCGGAGATCAAACCTGTGTTGCTTTGTGTGGTCTTGTTTCCAAGACAAGCACGTTGCCGCTGAGCTATCCAACTCTGCTAAGCAAGCGAGTGACCCCAAAAGCTATGGAGTCTACTCCACTCGTCAATGATTGTTTATTTGTCTAAAAATAATTGTAATAATGTTATCAACAGACATTTATAAAATAATGGTGATGATTTGCTAATTGTTTAGACACTGATTTTTGAAAAAGACCTGTCCCCCGTTATAAAATTGTTTGTGTTTTTTTAAATTTAGCCTTGTAAGCAAAGTGAGCTATAGCGTGCCCCCTCTTCTAAATACATGAAGTAATGTGCATTCAGTCATATAAAGCTGACTTGCAGATTCAACCGCAGAATGTGTGGTCTGCGAAACTGACGAAGCCAATTCTTAATCGTTCCACCACCTGTTAAACTAGCTCCACCCCGGAAGACTGTTGCAAAATAGGAGACGGCTTTGCATGGTTTCATCCACGTCTTGTGGGATACTTGCCCTTGCCCAGATGTCACCTGTATTCGTATTTGCAGTTGGGGTGACGGAAGTTGTAAACTTAATTGAATTCTGATAGAAAGCAGTTACTAATTCCAAGTCATTCGGGCAACTTTGCACCTACGTTTGCGTCTCAAGTAGAAAGTAGGCGGGAACTGCGAACCTGCGCTTGAAAAGCATGGCACCATTTTTAGCACACTCACTGCAGTGCAGGTGGCCTTGGCAATTCTCCAAATGAGATTCCGACTTGCGATCATTACTCAACATTAGGTCATATTTTCTATGACCTGATCGGGCTTTGAGCTCTAACTGGAGATAAAGACTGACTGACTAAAGAAGTTCTTCACTAAGCCAAAAATGTAGCAGAGTCAGCGGAACATCGTGGATAGACCAGTGTTGGGCTGGTAAGTCCCTACTTTAAACTGTAAGGGAGCTGAGAAAAAGAAAGTCCACATGAAATACATTTGTGGCACCCTTAAAAAACAAGCCTCTCTTCATTGCTAAAAGGTTATACTGTCAGCATTGGTGCATTCAAGCCATCTGCTAAAATGATGCCACAAATCTTTGATAAGGTTTGAACTAGATATACTGTTCCATGGGTTGATGCAACAACTCTGAAATAGATGTAAAGACATTGCAAAATAACCTATATCGATTATATTGACTTTATAACATTGTGCTGGTTTTTTAATTGCAAATTCTGGACGCCCTAAATAGGCATGTGTTTTCTTTAGCACTAACCCGTCAGCTGCCCATAGCAGTAGGTGGTCCCTGGAAACATCTTTATTGAGGAATTGCAGAACAATAACCTGCTGGAGTAAAGGTCAGCTAGAGGTTGGCCAGGTTCCTGAATAACCTGTTAGTATTTCAGAGGATATAGCGTGAGGTGTATGAGGGTGTAGACTTTTATTGCAGCCACACACAGGAGGATGTTTAGAGTATAGGAGAGATACTCTTAGGGTCCATCAAAACAGCCCGATATCTGCAGAGCTACCAAATGCTAATGGATGAAGCACATGTACAATGGACTGCGGGGTCAGACGTTGTATTTTCCCATTCTCAGGAACAGTCAGTATCTCTTAAAAGGCAAAACTGAAAATGGCCATGCTGCACAGTAAAAGCAACTGCGTGAAAGCCAGAGAGCACTGGCAGGTGCCATTTCTGTTGACCTTCATTTCACCATCCAGCAAGAACCTAAGGAAACACTATGACTGTCCTCCATCTTATCACCCTCAAAGGGCAGTTCCAAAACTCCTTCGACTGTTCTCTCCTCCATGCCCTTGGACAACAAACCAACACTCACAGCCCAAGCATACCCTTTCCATTGTCAAGCTCGACTGGACACGCCAATTCCACACCTCACATGGCGGCATAACCCATGAAATTCCACCACTATGCATCACAAATAGATTTGCCAGTATCATTTATAGGACAAACTGAAATGATCATGCTGAGGTGAAATCGTGAATGAGCTTTCAAAATCTCATAGACCTTGGTCATTATATGGTAAACACCAAAGTGAGGGGTGTGATGCTGGAAATGCATTGGAGGGACAGGGCCTCCATGTCCTTGTCCTGTACTCGCTTACCATGTGCGTTCTGTGTTGTTTTCTGCACAGGAGTCCATGTGGGACTCCTGGCAGTGTAGCTCTTCCTTTTTGTGTTTCTGGTGAACAGAGACCCTTGTGAGATGGGTGTTCCTCAAACAGCCTTTTAAGATGAGTAGCAATACCCTGGAGATGGATGGGGATGCAGATTTTATTCATACATCAATAATCAAGATGACACAAAAAGCTTGGCAAAGTTCGAATGTTTTAATATCAAGTATCTAAAACAGGGAGTATAACGAACATCAGCAATCGCTCGATACTCTGACTCTACTTACTTCATAAAAAACTGGGCTCTTATATCCAAACATGGTCATCATTGATGTTTTGACCTGCATCATTATCAACGTCATCCTAAGTGGCAAACTACACAAACCTAACGGGAGGTGGGATTGGTTCTAAGTGAATAACTAAGCATAGGTTCCATATCTGTATAGGGTAACGGAGAGAGATAATTGGATAGTTAACATAAGGTGGGGCAACTAAGCCCTTCCCTAAAAATGGCCACTATGAACGTCACTAAAAGTTTGACGTCCCATTGGCTACACAAGCTATAGGACCCCCAACTACGTAGTCCCATATAATTGGTTGGCTTCTTACCCCCGTCAGTACTTTTCCACCTACGTTAGCAGCACGCAGGCTAAACAAACAGGTGCGGGTGAGCTCGTCTTAGCACCAGCTTCCTACCACTTAGCATATCATCCATTTTCACCTCAATGGTCCAGTGTCAATTAGTGCTTTGAAGTTGGCCTTGAGTTTGTACTGTTCTCTGAGAATTTTTAAGGAGTATGGGCACCAGCCGGCCTCCATGTGTAGGTGTGATCATCTCCTTCGTCCAACTTTCTTCTATCACGTGACTGGACACAATGAAATTTAGCCTTTTTGTGTATTTGATTTTATTCTTCAATAGTCCTCTGACGTCTTTTTTTTTGTTTTGCTTGACCTCTCTGAACAGGAGCTTCTGTTATTTCTCATCAACTGTAGCCAATGTCAGCCAATTCCAGTTTGATAAGACCTTGTCTTTCTTGGCTGAGTCAACTCCTTAGCAGACCTTTTATTCTGTTTAATTCAATTGCTTTTCTTAACTACGACACTGAAATGAGGCCTTCTTGCTTGTTCAGTACTGCTTATATGCGTAGTGGAAACATCCATCCTTTACTTGTCCATATGTTTCTATAGAGGTATATATGTATATACATATATATTTATCTATATATATATATATTTTGGCGCTTGCCGCGGTCTAATCTATTCAAAAGCTTGTGGCTAGCTTGATCCGAAGATGTCACTTATCCATGGTACTTCTTTGCTTTTGTTAATCGTCTGCCTCTCTGGTCTGGTTATCTTTCTATATGGATGTCGATTCACTTTGTATGACGTCACCATTCATCTTTGCCATTTAGTTTCTCTGCTTCTTCAGGAATCTCGTTCAAATGGCCATCACATTGTCTTATATGCAGGTATGGTTTCCTCAATGGGTACTTTACTTCGCATATTCTCTTAGGTATAGGTATTCCTATGGGTACTGCACAGAGTCCACGCTCCTCTCTTTGCTGGTTTAATTGTTCAGTATAAGTCACATACTTTGGTTCATACTTTTCAGGTAATGTAGGTGGGGCAGTTGGAATGGGGCTACTTGGCTCCTCCTCTTCACTTGGGATACCCTTATTGCACCCACAGGCGGTGGTACAACCCTGTACCCCTAGTGTATCTTTGTTGGCACCTTGTTGTGGCCACCAGAGCAGGGTATGGGCTGGTGGCAGATCCATGCTGAATTTGACAGGTTTTCTGAGTATCCTCGATTTTGGGATAACGAGGCCCTGCCATTGGAATTAGTGGATTCCTGAAAGAAGGCAAGATGGCCCCTGTGCTGACAACGTTTTACCCTGTTTTCCAAAAGTCCTGGAACGGCCTGACTCTGTCCCTTCCCCTGACTGGCTGTTGGGTGGAAGAACCATATATGGTATTGAGGGGAAGTCTAGGCCGGAATAGCTGGAGCCTTCCCAGTGACTGTATGTTGTGGGTACACCCTTGGGGTGGGACCTGTGTGACCAGTATGCACTTCATGTTATGGGTGTCTGGTATCTGTGTGGGTGACACAAAGTATAAGACAGTCCTGCCTAAAACTGTCATGAATGCAGTGTGGTGTGCTGAAAGGCTGGGTGCCTGCCTCAATCCACATTCCTTGTTGTGGGTGTCTGGGTGGAAGTGAATGGCTTGAACGCACTGTGAGCCTGATTGGCTGGCTGCCTGCCTGCATGAATGCCCTTCTGTCTGATTGGCTGACTGAGATTGGCTCAGCAGTGTGAATGAGGGACAGATGTGTAAATATGGGGACCTCTCACTTCCCAATTTGTTCAGAAGCTGAATTTGAAACTTGAAACTGCTTATCCTTGAAGCCCAGCTGGAAGTAGCAGGTTTGCTTCTGTTTTCCTTCGACCAAATCCGAAAGCTGTCAAGTCTGTCAAGGACTGATCTGAGAGAGGAACTGGCTAGGAGACCTCTCCCCGAGCTACCAGGGAACATCGTGCAGAAGCTGATCTTCATCGAGGCACACTGGAAGCCAGTCCCAAAAGGCTGTTGACCGGAGACGGGGTCTGACCAGGAAATCTTGAAGTAAAGCTCCAGGACATACAGGCCTTCGAAGTCCATTGCTGTCAACCAGGGTTCTGAGGATTTCCGAAACCGCTGGAAGCCAGTCAGTTGTGTTGCCCAGAACCGGGGACAGCTCGACGCTGTGCTGCCTGACGACCGGAGCCGCAATGCTCTGCCTTTGCCTAAGAACATTTTGAACGAAGGGCACCCTTGCCATCACTGTGGACTGTCGAGGTTGTCGACGACCGAGGATAATCCACCGGTGGGTTTCTCACCGCCCGAAGTAAACAAAGACGCCGACAAGTAAAGATCTGAAATCCAGCCATGGTTGAGTAGTGATCGTCGACGCAGATGCTGACACCTGACACCCACTGCCGGGCCTATGTTCTTCGCCGAGTCATGTTTGTGACACCAAACTCCTTTCATCGAGGAATCTTGACGCCAGGGTTCACATTCTTCGAGGACTCTCGATGCACGGTGGCTCCTGCTTTAAAGGGAGTCCACCCTCGAGGGATCCGTCTATGAACCGCCAAAGAAACTCTGCAAACTCAGTTACACTGGTGTAGTGGAACATTTTTAACCAGGAAACAAGACTATTTTAACATTAATGGACTGGGTTTGTTAATTCACTTTATTACAGGTTGTCCAGGTGAGGGGGGGATCCTCACTCAGAATTGCCCCTTGGTAGAGGGAGATACCATTATGTTGAACCTAACTTGTCTTCCTTTCTATGTCATATTCTGATACACATTACTGTGTGATTTGTATGCCACTAGAACTGTCAGCAGTTGATGCATTTTAAAGGAGTCAATAACTAAGTGTGGTACCACATAGACATTGTATATATTTGTCATATTAGATTTGCCAAAGTACAAAGTGTGTTATTAATTGCGTATATATATTAAATCTTATTTTTATGTAAAGAACTGTGTTAGTCCATAACATAGTGCATGGACATTCATTTGTGGGGAGCTTAGGGACTACACTGTACTTAAGAACCAGCCTGCATCATCTCCTGAGAGCTTAAGCCTTGGTTGCTCGTCCATAGCTAACATATAGATAACCTTGGCTGGGGTGCTCTGTGCTTCTACTCTGCCATATAGAGGGCAGGAGCACAGATACCCCCCTTCAGTCGTTACACAGGGAATGAACAATAATTATAGCTTTAAACCCAAAACGGACATGAAAGGAGTGCAGTACTGTTATCTAACAGTTAAACATCTTTACAAAAGAACATTCTTAAGCCTAATTATACTGTATTGTTTATACTCGTATATCATGCCAGTCATGTGTACTTTAGCCTGGACCCTCACTGCCATGCCTTCCGTGAACATTAATTACTAAGATAAGACAGCACATTGACATGCTGGCTTGCTGTCTACTATCTAACCTTACCCTGGCTCTAAGCTATTTATGCTTTACAGCTTATGTCCCTACATCATTATGCGACTTGTCACTAAATTATTGATCACATAGAGTATGCATTTTGTTCTACAAAGCCTAGATTTTCTAGTGGTATCCATGTTCTCCTAACTCAGAAAACCCCTCGTGGAAGAACAATTCCAGCAAAATGGTCCTTCTCGGTTAATGACAATTCTTGATAAGGCACTTTGAGACTATCTGCCATTTCTCCTCCATTGTGTCAATGGCATAGAGAACCTCTAATGGTATTTATGGTCTAGTAATATGCAGTTGTCACTTTCAGCGAGAGCCGTGATATAATGTTCGAAGATAATCATTTCAAACAAGTGCTGTTCATCTAGACAGATGGTGAGAGTTTGTTTATTATAGTATGTTCAAAATAAGATTCAGAGCGTTCGACAATCATTATAATTACTGTGAAAGGATTGCAAAGAGGTTCAATGAGAAGTTCTGTAACATAGGTAGTCCTGTAGCTAGTATGTTTATACTTTGGAAGAGACAACCAATCTATGATGTCTTATTTTTTAATTTAATACTTGACTTGGTGACGTGAATAATGATGTATCCCCTGAGACACTCTAAGCCCCGTAGAGTCAGGATTCACCATAAGTGGTGGCAGCCTTTCCTAAGTTTAGGGCATAGACACTTGCTATAAGCGATGTAAAACTCAAGTGGAGGGTGCTGCAAACAGACATAAACACAGTAATTTGCCTTTTTTATTTGTACTTAGTATTTATTAAGTATATGGCATTTTGACAAATAATACATACAGAAATACTTAGTGTAACCAGGGTAGTTAGGTGAGTGTGTGCCTTCGACTTAAGCAATAATCACTCATTCCAAGGACTGGAACGGGTGATAATGGCCCGGGGACAGAGTTAAAGGCCCGGCATCGCAAGGTCCTTTAGCAAGGGTCCCTGGTGCTATTATCAGCCGTTCCAGTCATTGGAACACATGATTATTGCTATTAGCACCCTGGGTTTCAAATCTGGTAACCCAGAGTACTAAGAACAAATTATTTTCTTTCAATGAATGTGAAGCCTTGTGGCTTACCATTCAGTGAAATAAAATAGCTACACAAGATGGCCACCACAGAGCTGGAAGGTGGGGCTCTGTAGAGAGCCCTTATTTCATTTCCATGGTGTCCAGTAGCAGGGAGACGGAGCCAAGCTGCGACGGGCATCGCTGCCACAGTAAGCAGGTAAGTGGGGCAGGTGAGCGGGATTGGGACTAAATTTGTTTTAAAGGGAAGGGAGGGTGGGGGCAAGATGGTGAGGTGGGGGAAGCAGACGTCAAGTTGCTTGGAACGCAGGCTTGGATTGTGGGATTTAGCCCGCGATCCAGGTAAACTGATTGGTTGCTCACCCCCCTCCGCGCCTGAGGTGCTAATGGAATTTTCAACTATGTATAATGAACCAGGTAATGATAGGTGAAGGGCAGAGCATGAAATGGGACCCAACAGGCAGATAATGGAGGAGTGAGAAATATCAAAAAGGAGAGATCAGTATATAGATATAGGACAAAGTGGCAAGAATCTATCGGGAGTCCCTTCAAGGTGGAAAAGATGGATACTAAATGCCCACTCTGATCCAAGGTTAATGGTGTTTTTGATAAAAGAGGTTGGAAATTACAGTGATGGGGGCCCAAAAGGCGAATGAGTGAAAATTAGAGCATGTACCAGGTGGGCAAGGGATCTAATGATTGGGAAGGAGAAACACATAGAATGGTGTGTGGAGAGTTGCAGGAATGAAAGCAGCACAGTGGGGTGGGCTACTCCAGGAATATATTTAAATGCCAGGAAAAGGCAGTTTTAGATGGACTGGTGGGTGATGAACAGAGAAAATTATAAAGAGAGTAAATGGTAAAGTTGAGAATTATGTCAAGTTCGACAAAGACGTAGAGAAATAGGTACAAAAGGACGCTTGAGCAGAAGTCAAGTAGTCTTAATACCACTCTCTTCTTCTGCTTTACGAATCAAGTTTCCATTGTGGCAACTCTAATTAATTCTTCTCCCTCTTTGCCTGTTTTCTGCCCTCAACTTAAATTCTTTCTTTTTCTGCTCCTTCATAATTCCAGTTGTTTATTTTCTTGATTTGCATTTTCAACTAATTGTACCGCTTTTTCCATTGGTTCAGCGGTTAGGCGTAAGCGCTTTATGCATAAATAACTATACAAAATACAAATATGAACGATGGGCAATGAACAAGGTTTTGAAATGAACCCTTATTTTGATAGCCAGTGGAGAATGCGTCACGCTGGTGTGATATGTTTAAAAAAGGCTTCATTCTACAAAGTAGTCTTGCCGCAGCATTTTTTACTCTTTGAAGTTTCCTCATTAGATAATATGGTAGTTCAGTATAGAGGTTGTTTACATAGAGGCTTGTTTGGAAAGTAAAGGTATTAGAGAAATGATGGCCCTGTGGGTGAATGTTAAGTAAGGTAAAATGTGGCATAGCAATAATTAATAATTCTTTAATGTGATATAGTATGAAAATTAAATTCAAACTTTACACATATATCAATAGACATTGCAATGAAAATTATACATATAAAATCATACATCTAAATTCATCCTACTTATATTTAGCATTAGATACACAACAAATCTAAAATCTAAAATCACAAATCCCGACAAAAGGAGGGGGAAAGTTAGGGTAAAGGGTCAATATGAACCTGATTGCTGATACAGCCTTCATGTTGTTCAAAACTAGTGTTAGGACAGCTAAGTCAAGTATAAATGCCTCTCCAGATCGTTACCCAAAAGTCAGAGGTGGAGTTTTTCCATTTCCTGTTCTACCTGTTGCCAGACATTATACAGGGCTATGAATAGGTGCATGTTCGATGTATTAGTACAATAACGCCAAAACATAAGTTTGGGTATTGATAATGGATCATGCACAAATTCTCCCAGATAGTGAACAATAGACTTCTTGATTGCTCTGCATTGTGTTAATACATGTCTTGTCGTCTCCAGACATACAGAGGATTTACATACTCGACAAGTTCGCTCTGCTGTAGGTATGTTTTCCCTTACTCCTATTCTAGACAGGGTGGGCAGTTGTTCCAATCTGAATAGAATGATGAAACGGCGGAGTCTTCTAGTAGGACATAGTAGGAGATAGTCCTGAGGTTTCATAAACTTATATACTCTGTGAGTCACAAAATGATAGGATTTGAGGGATTCCAAATGGGCAAAGTTCTCTAGCCAGTCCCATAGGTCTATCTTTTTCCTCAGGGCATTTAGCGTATCTTTGGTGACAGTGGCCTCTCTGTGTATCCAGCCAATTTCATTAAGAAATTTACCCATGTCTTTGTATAGAGATGCCGTGGTAGATTTTTTATCTAATTCCTGATGGAGTGTCCCTAATAGAGTGTTCGAAGAGCCACTTGTCATTTTAAGGTATAGGCCAGCTCTTCTTTTGAGTACCATAGCCCTGAGTGAGGGGAGACCCAGCTCCAGTCTTATCAAGGCCATAGGCACCCCCGATGGTAGTCCTAGCATACGGCGCCAGAATTTTCCTTCCAGTACTTGTAGCCATGCCAGGTTCATCGTCAGCAGTGACTCCAGGCCATAAATGACCATTGGTGCGAATACTTGCATATAGAGCTGGCGAGTTCCCCACAGAGTGAAGCCTCCTTGCTTGTAGGTAAAGGATGCTATAAGCGAAGTCACTTGTAGTGCCCTGCTATTCCGATCCTGTTTACAGAGTGTATAATCACCTAAGGGCTCTATCTCCACTCCGAGGTAACGGTAGGAAGGGGCATACCCAATTATCTGTTCATGTACAATCAGGTTCACACGCGTTTTCCTTTTTTTCGTGAATCTTAGTACCTTGGTCTTCTGCAGGTTGATGGATAAGCCATTAAGCTTGGCATATTCCCAGAGGGCAAATGCAGAGCGTCTGAGACCGCCAATAGTGTTGTCTAATACTACCAGATCGTCTGCGTATGCCAAGACCCCACACTTTTCTCCACCAAGTTTTGGGGGACAATTATTTGCCTCCGCGAGTGTCGCAGGAATGTCATGTACGTACAGATTATATATGAGGGGGGCTGTTACACAGCCTTGCTTCACCCCTCTATTTTGAATAACTTTCTGGGTTGAGTGCCCCTCCATATTAAGTCGTAGGCTCACCATGGTGTCTCGATGTAATAATTTAAGATAATATAGCAAACCTTTGGGGCAGCCCAATGCTTCTAATTTATTCCATAGCCTAGCTCTAGGGATTGAATCAAAGGCGGCCTTAAAGTCAATAAACAGAGCGTATAATGGTGGCTGATCTTTGCTGAATGCTCTCGTGCGTAGTATGTCCATTACAAGAAGATTGTGCGCAGTCGAGAACTCCCGTCTAAAGCCACATTGAAATCTGCAGAGTATTTGCTTATCTTCCACCCATTTATGCAATTCGCTGAGTAAAAGGGAGGCAAAGATTTTTCCTGACACATCCAGCATCGATAATAGTCTGTAGTTGTTAGGGTCAGAGCGGTTACCTTTTTTATACACTGGGATCAAGATCGCCGTTTGCCAGGTTCGAGGGATTTCTCCCCCAGTGAATACCTTGTTGAAGAGTACAGAGAATAGTTCTGCCCAAAAGGCCGGGTTGTTTTTTACAACCACGTTTGCTAGCCCATTAGGGCCAGGGGCTCTAGAGGATTTAAGAGTCACAATTTTATTGAATATTGCCTCCAGAGAAATATCGAATAAAGGGGACGTCAGAGGTTTTTCCATGGTCCAATTTGCCGACCCCTCTTCTTCCATATTACGTTCTAGAAGAAATTTTTCCCATACTTTCTTATTTATAGGGTTAGTTGTTGCACCTTTGACCTTGGTTCTATTCTCATTTAATAACACCCATATGCTTCTCGAGTTTCTGGAGCAGATGGTTTTGACCAAGCTTTGGTAGCCAAAATTCTTCTCTATCGCCTTAATGCCTCTCACCTCTGACCTATAACAGTTTCTTATTGTTCTTAATTTCTGTTGATGTTGGATTGCCGTGATGTTCTGATCTTTTAGGCTACGTATCTTTCTTCTCATTTCTCTTTTAGCATCTCTGATTTTCCTATTATATGGAAGGGGCACTTTTCCCTCTTGTATGACATAGTTCTTTTTGGTTGTTGCATGAAGGCCTGAGAATTTGGTTATCCACTCTTCCATTTCATTGGCGGTCATAGTATGAAAGTCCCGCTGTTATCCTCCAAGGCGCCCTTTAGTGTTTCTGAGGCCGCTCTGACATTCTTTTCAGACCAAACTATTCTGGTTCCTGTGCAATTAGTTGCGATACTTCCAATATTTATCTTGGGAGTGTCAGGGAACTGGGTCCTGAATGAGCACAATACTGCCGCGTTATTGCTCCAGCTATTGGGCTTTACCCACATATCCACCACTCTAGTCTGCATAAGGGGGCACATAAATACATAATCCAGAGTACTTCTTGAAGACCCGTTGGACCAAGTGTGTTTCCCCGGCCTGTCGCTCCGGGTGCGGCCTTTAATCATAGCCAGGTCCCAGGTCTCAAATAATTGCAGCCAGGCCAGGCCTTCCTTTTCTCTTTTCTCGTGGGTCATCTTACATCTGGTGCTCAGGGCAGGATTAGTAGATATGCTAGATTGATCTTCCATATGACAGTTAAAGTCCCCCACTGCCATCACTGCAGTGTTATTTACTCCTAGTGACCAGGACGACAGTAGATCTTGTATGGCTTCTTGCAAGGGCTCTCTTAGACCTGCACCCAGAGGATTGTAGAGGTTAATAAGTAGTAGCTTACCACTTCCCTCTTCTTGAGGGTACGTCACTTCCACTGCCAGTAATTGGTCCTCCGCTCGGCAACGGATTTTCTGGGACCGTAAGATATTAGAAATTCCTATAAGTAGACCCCCGAAGGGGCATCCTATGCTGCCCCTCTGTGCCGGTGATTGATATACAACGTATCCATCCAAGAAAAGGGGTTCCCCAGCCCAAGTCTCTTGTAAGCAAATGAAGGTATGTTGGAACAAAAGATCAGACGAGCCCTCTGCCCTCAGTAGGTGGGAGAAGCCTCTACAGTTCCAGGATAGCAATGATTGGCTTCAATGCTTATGCACCAACTGCGGAAGTGACTCCAATAGAGCCTTAATTGCTTGTTGTACTTCTGCTAATAGTGGATTCTCCTCTGTCATCTGTCCGGGAGCATTCTCAGCGTTCACTATTTCAATTGGGGTTACAGGAATTACTGACAGGTCTTTCTCATATAAATCCACATCTATAGCAATGTCTACTGCTTTCAGCTCTTCCTTATATTTTCTTAAGAGTTGTGCAGTGTTCAAGAACACACAGTGGAGGGCGGAAACGTTGGAATTCGGGCCCGTTAAAGGCTCAATGAATAAGAAGTCCTCTGATTTTAATACACGAAGCTGAGGTATATGGTATAACCTAGTCAATAGCTCCGATCGTGCCAGCCAAGAGTGGCTGTCCCTTGCATATAAATTCTTTATAAGGCAGATACGATTCATGTGGTTATCCGTGGCCTCCTTCGTTTTCTCTGAGAGTATGGGCTCTGATGGTTCTCTTACTGGGATCTCAGGCAGAGTTATCATACTTAGTTCGCATTCTATTTCAGTGGTCTCTCCGGTAGTAAGGTCAGGATCTTCCTCATTTTGTTTCTCTTTAGGTTTCAACCAATCTTCCAGAGGACCTTTTTTCCCTGCCATCCTTGCAGCTGCTCTCTTCATCCTTTTCCGGGCTTTTTTGGATCGAGTTTCGATCACAGGGCCATTACTCCCTGTGTGAGGCACCGGACCTACTTTGGGTGGCCTATTTTTGCGAGCCTTTTTTGCCAGTCTTTGCTGTTTCCGCGTAAGCGTGGCATGTGTACTGTCATTCTGCTCCCAGTCTATTTCCTCAACGGGGACTTCTTCTTGTGGCATAGCATGCACAGCTGGGAGAAACAGCTTCTGACAATGACTTTGAAATTTGGATCAAGAGTGAGGGTGTTGCCCATTGTTGTTCCAAGATTCTTTACTATGGTTTATGAGTTGGGCAATGGCCCTATCTTGCCTGGCCAATGGATTGTCGTGGAGTTAAAGGTAGGATTACGGAGCATCAGTTCTGTTTTTGCTAGGGTTGAGTTTTGGTCTGTTTGCTGTTGGCGACATGTGGGTGGAAGCGTACTTTATTGTGAAGATCTTTTGGTTGAAGTGTGCAGCAATCTGATCACAGAGCTGTTGTGTAGGGGTAGAGTTAGGGGCTGCATTCTCTGTTGATCTGGCGCATTTCCCTTTCTCTGTGATGCACCAAATCAATGCACTTGGAATAGGGTGCTATTTTTGCTTTGACTACTTCATCCTAGGTTTAACTGTTGATGCTAGGTGCAATTGCTAGTGTGTAGATTGTTATTCTACCTGTGTTTCTCTAGTTTCCAATGCTCCTTTTTAAAGTAATTAATGCAGTCCAACATGGAAATAATCCATGTAATCCATGTAAATGTAGTGGAGTTTTGCATTCAATTTGGTTGTTGGTCCATCAATGGGCACAGTAGATTGTGTTGTTTCCAGCTATTATAGTAGGTAGTTGATGTGTATTTCCTTCTGTGGTCTGGTCATGGTTGATGGTTATTTTGAAGGTCCAGTGAGGCATGGTGTCCCTGTGAATATTGTGAATGGGATAGATAAGTGATTTCCCCAGGGGAGATGCACTTGGGAGCAGTCAGTGGTTATGTTTTCATTGTAAAAATCCCACCCAGAATGTGTCCCGCTTAACAATGTAATGAGGTTTAATGCAGCAAGGTTCTCTCCCAGTGACTTTGTATTCATTCTTGAGCCAGATGTTGAAATATCCAAATATAGTTTGTAGTTGGTGATCTACAGAGAAGATGTCGGCAGCATAAAGGAGCTTGTCAGCAAAGTGTGGGCTGTAGGAGGGAGGTCTGTAGATTAAGAGAAAGCTTAGTGTAGATGTTGGAGGGATGGAGCAGGGAAGAGCAAACGATTCACAGTCTGGGATGATGTCAATGAAGGGTGTTGAGAATACAGAGGAGTCTCTGAGCACCAGAGCTATGCCACCTCCTCTCCTGTTGTAGGGATTAGCACAGATGATCTTGCAGCATGAAGGTATGCTCTTGTGGATAACCAGGGACCGTTCAACTGAGAGCCAAGTGTCTGCAATGAAGAGTACATTTGTCTGGTTTTCAGAGAGAAGGTCCAAGGAGTCCTTGGAGACAGAGCACACATTGATCAGGAGGCATCTTGTGCCTGCCATTTCGTCCAGCTGTTTGGAACAGTGCTGTTGGGATGTTCAAGGTTGCTTTTATTAGTTTCCCCGGGCTCCAAGTTAAGGCTTTCATATTCAGAGAGACTTAGCAGGCTCTTCTTGTGGTCTGACACATCTCTCCATTTCTGCTGTGTGGTTTTGGCGGATGGTGCACGGTGTCTAATGATGAACGGAGTAAAAGGTATTGTTTCTTGCAGATCCCGTCTTATGGCTGAATGGCTATCAGGGTAAATGCAGGCAAGGATGTCAGGTCATTGGTTAGTCCTGTTTCTCGGACCATTGAAATGTTGCTCAGCTGGGTGCAGCACGAGGTATCTGGAGATGAAACCTGTTAATGCTTTCTTGAGGTGAGGTAGTGGGATGCCTGTAGAGTCACGGGATGCCTGTTCAGAAGCGGTACTGAGGGCTGCTTCCAATTGTCTCCTTGCTGTTTCTTTTTTTCTGATTTTTCTATGTTTGAAGTTTCTAGGCAACTTGTCCATGGGTGTAGCTATCCAGTGTTCAATGACACCCATGGCAGTACGCTAAATGTGATATCGATGTTGGAACATATGGCCTTGCCTCCGCCATCCATTGACTGATTGATTGATTGATTGAATAGATCAATAGGATGAGTTCATGCAGAATCAACTGCCTCTATATGGCACAGTGGCAGTGGCCATGAACACACAGCACCATTTTTCTTCAATGCCAGGTTTAAAGCTTGGAGAATTTCCCCAGGAAAAGTCCTGTTAAGTTTGAATGTTTTAGTCCCTACTTATTGTGTGGCTGGTAAATGTTTGAATGAAATAATAAAACCATTTATTGGGGTTGTGGCCCCCACCTTCCAATGATTCCATAAACTTGTGGAGAGGCAGAATTGTAGAAGAGCTGTGATCATAAGAAGATTCTGATCAGAAAAACGGATGGTTAGAAGCTTTTCTAGGAACCATAACCTTCCAAAACCCTCCGAATGGCGAAGCTCTGTCTTAAGCCTGGAGGAACCATGGGCCCAGATCTGGATGGTACTCTATCCCCTTGATCTTGTGGGACCAGTTTTGTTGTAAGCTTCAACTACTATGTCACTGGGAATCTGAAGAAATTAACGTTTAAAAAACGAATGGCAGAAAACGGTGAAACGGGCTTTGGAAAAAACTGAATTCCAAAAATGTCGATCATAGGATGCAGGGGTTACAGCGGTGTCCCCCACTCCCCTTGATCAACATTCCAGGACTTTGGGGTCCATACAAAGAAAAACGAGGGACAAGCAACTTAAACAAGAAAAGGAAAGGACCCTGCAGTGAAGGATCCCTTCCATGTGCGTGAAGGAAACCTGGGTCGCAGGGGGATTGCGGAGGTGGCGGCACACTTCGCAGTATGCCGCAAGAAGGCAAGTAAGGGGGCAGGGGGAGTGGGTGGTCCAAAATGTCTGTGGGAGACAAAACCAAAAGTTATTTTTGAAAAAATAACTTTAGGTTTTTTCTCCCTCAGTCATTTAGGATTCGATCATTTCACAGTGATCTGTAGTCCTGCTACACTCAGTCACTGCAATGACTATGCGATCAAAATGGCAAGAGTATATTGGTGGGGATTTACCAGAAGTTGTCATAGCCTGATGACCATCAGCTGCCTAAAGCACCAGTAATACCCACACTGAGAGTACTGCTTTCTTACCTGCTTCAACCTTATTCCTGACCATTGTGCAAGGTGCATCAGCTACAGAGGTTTTGCTCCACAGCCTCCAACTACTTTCCCTATATGGAGTACTACCCATGACATTGTCCAGATGCCACAGGAATGCCAGGGCCATCTAACCACAAGAAGTGGCAATCATTTAACTATTCAGATGAGAAATTCCTGAACAGCCCCAACCGGAAAGTACTATCAATGTCGTTGACTGTGTTTTTAAAAGAATCAGAGTTTTCGGCATATTAATCAGACAGAGGAAATGTGAGAAACTTAAAAGCCTGGCACGAGCCATGTTAAAACAATACAGCAGCAAGGAAGCCTGATGCACACCCCCACATGAGGCCTTAAACTATATGGACATGGCTTCAGGACCACCTACTACTCGACTAATCAGTCATCAGTTGACTGCAAATCTTTATCCTAGGTTAACAATGCATCTTTGCTGGGCAGAGAGCATTTCAGAGTGTTCACTCTTCCTGTGTAACTACATCACAGAGCATTCGCTGGTCTAAACTTGGATAAATTCTACAACTTATTCCACCTTAGTTCTTCGGACTTTCTTCGTTACCTTGAATTTCACTATACATAAAGATTCGTCCTGCTGTTGCATCAAGCGTGAGTCAGTGGAGTGCATGTGGCTTGGTGTGGATCTTGTCATTGGTCCACCTTGCCTGTTTGCCTGTTGGTAGAATGTTGGTGCATGTGGATGAAAGGCAGCTCAGAGAATAAAGATTGAGTGTGATGCCTGCATGATTACATGAACCTGAGGATCGACTCATCTCCCCCAATCTGTTTTAAGAGTAAATGTAATCCTGGAACGACATGGAATAATATAACCTGAAAGTACCTGTGGACTCAGAAGTTTTCGTATGTGTCCTGAGCAGCTTTCCTCAGGTATGCAGTATAACACATACATTTTGAAGAAAGAAGGGACCTCTTAACGAGTTTGGTAGTTAGGTATAAAATGGTGGGAAAGTGACAGTAAATCCATTAATGCTACTTCACCACCAAATTATAACACCACCATACTACGAGTTTCGGTGGTATCGTGGAGGATGTACCTCCAGCAAAAAAAGCAGGAGCTAAATCATCCACTTGACTTCCAAAAATAAACAGAATTACTGTAGCAGAATTACCACACATGGTAATAACCAAAGAATCTCCATGGAGTCCTTTGGGGGGGTCCAACGCTACCAGTGCCACCACTCCTAACTCTTTGGTAATGACACAGGACCAAGTGACGGTAACGCTAAAGGAGTTTGGTGGTAATTTTGTGGATTTACTGCTGGATTACAGACAAAATCATGTTGAGGCCCCAAGTATTTAAGATATACTTCTGTATATTCAATGTGAGATTGTGTTACTCTTTTTCCTGTCCACCGGACTCCCCCTCTCAGAGATTTGATTTTCATGTAATGGAAATTAAGTTAAACAAATAATTTATAATACTACCATTTCAAAGTGAGAATAATGAGCCTACACAAATGAAATTTAAAGCACAAAACAAATGGGCTTGATTTGAAAACCAAGGAATTAGTGCTTTACATTCAAAATATTTAAAGCGCGGCAACATTTTGTGAATTTCTGCTGCACTGCATGAGGTGGGATGACATCAGGAAGACAGAATGAAATAAAATGATGAAAAAGGAGAGGCAAGCAATCTTAAGATTGGGGTCAAGGCAGATTTATATATTATCCAGTTTGTTCATCAAGTCTCAGCCAACAAATATATTTATCATTCCAAAAGATACCCAAGAGCGGGTGTATGGAAAGATCAGGGAAGGGGAAGATAAATAAAGATAGATGGAGGGTGCAACAACTAAGTAGGAAGTGATATAGTAAACAGGAAAACAAGAATATTGGGTAGTTTCAGGAAATATAGTGGTCCTCCTTAAAGGAAGTGGTTATTTTATTACATCAACTTACTGCCAGTTCTATCATGTTACTGTGTTATGTCTAGAGCTATTTGTAAGTTTGAGGCTCCTGTAGGAGAGGTTATGAGCTAAAGAATGTGTGCAGCATATTCTGTGTGTAGTGCAGTACATGACTGACTAACTTTAGTATTGTCTACTACAAGGCGGGTGACATTGGTAACTAACAGAATAGGGTTGTCCTGATTGGGTTAGATTTGTTATGCCACATGCTCTGAGTGTGCTAATATTGCATCAGGCGCGCAAACACCACGATTAATATTGTCATTTTCAGAAAGCAATTGAAAATTGAAAGCTGCACAGCAGTGATTTGCAAAGCAACTTTCTGGTCAAGCTTCAGAGATCGATTGTCCTTGAAAAGAGCACGCTCATTGTTCATACAAACGGAAATGCAGGAAGGATAGAAGGAAGTGAAAAGTTGCAAATTCCTCCGGGCGCAGGATGCTGTGCTAATCAATCTGTTGTCCAAAGGTCACTGGGGGTTGGACAATTACATGGGCTGTTCTTGGTGCAGTGGCAGAGGACATCATGGAAGCAGGGAGATGAAATCCTAAGAAAAATGTACTGAAAATGTTTAGAGATATAGGGTAAGAGGCGGTTTTCACTGAGAGGCTTTAAAGAGGAAGAAAGGAGGAAGGAGGGGTCTTTCGTCTAGCTTCCTGTGTACCGAGAGGTGCTGCTTCTGGCTGGCAGGAGAGAGAGGGCTGTCCTGCATTGCCGACTCTGAAGGTTTCTCGGCTGGACTGGAGTGAGGTGTACCTGTAGAGAGTGTTCCTTGAAGGCCGTACTTCGAGGGCAATGTCCTGGTAGAAACAGCCCAAATTGTCAAGATGGGCCTGGTGAGTTAAGGGTGAGACAATCACTCCTGAAAAGGCAAGGAGCCTGGTGGCAGTATAAATATGTCAACAATCAATTAGGACTCCTTCTGCAGAGTCCTTTGATTGGCAAAGCGTCGTACTGGCCACGTAAGGCAGAACTTATTTAATCCTTCTGGTACTGTTACGGTCACCTGGTCTCTGCGGGGACATTGGGGCATGGTTGCAGCCCTCCCTGGAAGTGAATCACTCCTATCAGGCTTCTTCCTCGTCAAATATGCTGTGGGCTGCGACAATTGGTGACACTGCTCCTGCGTGTATATGAGAGAACGTGAGGAAGCTACTCTGTGACTGTTGCCTCTCTCGAACCCTTCTTCCCAAAGTGTGGTGAGCATGCACCGACCGAAATAGGCTCACCTGTTGATTAATAATAATGAGCTCTCCATCCTGCTACTCTCTGCAGGTGCGCTTCTTGATGGGACCGAGTTCCTTCTCTGGCCCCTTGTACGTGGTAGCCCAGTCCAGATGTGACTATGCCACTTCTCATGGTAAGTGTCTTTCAGTTCTATTGTCTCTTCTCGCGGTTGAAATGTTTGTATTGTTAATACCTCTCTTCTGATTTCTTGCTATAGGTGGAAATGCGGCCCAGCAGTGGCCTTGGAGCTCGAGGTGAAGCCGGATGGAAGAGGAGAGGATCCGCGATGATCTGGCAACAGGTAAGTGATGGTTTAAAGTTAAGCGCTAGGTTAGATGGCAGGGCAATCTTAAACTGAATGTCTTTAATGTCTAACCTTGTTTTTCGTATATCTTGCAGGTGCTGTCTTCCTGAATGAGGAGCTGTAAGTGATTTCAATCTGGCACACCCGCAAGTCTCACCCAGCATGTAGTGCGCAACCTAAACCCTTATTAATTTGTATCTATAAGTTCAATATTCTGAACGATATACCACTCATATCACAACCTTCTCCTGAGAACCCCCTGGTCACACTGAACCAGGAATCAGGCTAGTTTGCAAAGGTAAATATTTATGTATGTATTTAAAATTTAATCACATTATATTATAATAGGTAAAGAACAATCACCAATGGGGTGACAGAACACAGAATCATATCTTCAATACACTATGAATCAAGGAACCAGCACAAAAACAATGCAACAGAGAAAAGAATAATTTTGTGTTGGTTTGGGACAGATGGCACTATGGTTAAAGGTTCCCCCTGCAACACCCCTCAACCCCCCAATAAGCCATTAAATAGATGTGAGGAGAGAGCAGGTATTCAGGAATAGCATAAATCAGACAGAATATCAGTCCCACCTTCCCCCTTCAAACACAAGAGAAAAACGGAATTAAAATTGTCCTTAGAATTGACTGAGCAAAACACTGAATGTGATCAAAAATACTTAAATTGTTATAAATTCCTATGGAAGCCGCTTTGAACAGTTGCACACAATCACAAACAATGATTTAGTCCAAAGAAAGCATTTGAAATCTCAAAGTCCAAGTCAGAAACAATTTAAAGCTATTTCACACGTGTCAAAACCTTTCAGAATTGTAATTTGTGGCAAACTTTTCCTTGTGTGATATTCGTGATAACGGGAGAATCGCACTGATTTTGGGTTCTATGGATAGCTATGGATGTTAGTTACAAGTAGGAGTATTTCTTTTCTATCATGAAAACTGAGGGAGTTATAGAGGTTTTAGTGAATGTCGTTTTTGTAATATAGGCGCGAGAATGTAGAACGGAAATGCACTTTGAAAAGACAGATCGGTTTATTACAATAAATTATAACTATGAAAAAGAGTTTGTCACAGAAGGATCTTACAGTCACGTGATCAGCATGACCCGCCCGCAGTGGATACACTACTTCTTCAGATGAGAAAACAAAACAGCGCAAAAATAGTTCTAGCAAGACGATGGTTCTGAATTAGCAATGGGATAGGTTGAAAAATAGGTATCCTACAATGGAAATATATTATGGGTCACTGTTCTTCCTATTAATACTCACAGAATAATTTATTCATTTGGACCGTCAGTTCTGGTCAGGGATTGGGCAGGTCCACCGGCAAACAGGCACCACTAGAGGGATTTGGGTCAGCGGCGCGGTTCTGGTCAAGTTTGGACTGCACTTCAGACTGGATTTGGAAGCTCCTTCTGGTGACTGGACGCAATGGATAGCCGGATACAAGTTTCAGTGGGCAAGCCTAGTGGTAGCCAGCCAAGCTGAATTAAAATTTAATCCCTTCATGCAATGGGGTCAGACTTGCAATAATTCTGCAATGCTAGAGTCTGGATTCTGCAATAAAATCTGGATCTCTCAAAGAATTCTGGAGTCAGCTACAAAGTGAAAAGGTCTGGAATAAGGAGCTGCGCAGACATCTGGATGGGTTCTGGAAGCAGTGTGTAGAGTATAGTTGAGTAGTCTCTATGTGTAGGGCCCTTCCTATATTTATTCATTATAAATTTAATGGCATGGGCAGAACTTCAGAACACACCTCCCTATCTGTGAGTGGCTACAGGCGTGTGCTTCATTTTGGTTGGCAGCTTAAACAGAGCTGTCATCTTATGACAGGATTTGGGAACTCCCACCTGGATTTTTACTCAAAACATACTTTTGCACAAATGTACATTTGTTCCATTATGTACCCTCACAAAATTAGACATATATTTTCACATTTGATTGTCTACATTTACATCCAATTTCCATCTTTGTGAGAGCTGTATTAGTAATTTTATGGATTTTCATCCATTTTACCCAGAACACTTTGGATTCATTATTTCTATTTCAATACACCTCTGGGCGCTGATCAGTGGATTGTGTACATACAATTTTACACTTGCAACATTAATACTTTGGCCACAATCAGTGTTTTAGTGTATCTTTGGTTGCATATGTAGTAAAAACTCCACCTACCACCTCTTCAACTGTCTAGCATGAGTTCAGATTTATAGGTTTGTACTTTTCACTTGTCTACTTATGTTGGCTGTCATGTTAAATGTCATAATGTTCTTAGGCAAAAACAAGTAATTTCCATTCACAATCCAGTCCAAGTTTTCTTTTCTCTTGCTTCCCAAAGTGAACAGATGACTGGTCCTTTGAAGTTCACTGAGAACCTCCCCCACTTCCTGCTTCCCCTGGCAGAGTAAAATTCTCAGCATGTCCTTTGTTCTTTGATTAGTCAGCAGACAAATGTCCCAGGCAACTCCTTTGAGTGGCTTGCTGGGATTATGCGTGTCCCATTAACAGCCATTGGTCTTCCTGTTCTCAAGAGAGTGTCAACAGGAGATGTCATTTTTCCCAGGGCAGGCCCTGTCAGATTAGAGTTCACATGTGGATTGGCTTCAGACTGGGCTCTGTGACATTAAAATCATTTCACATGTAAAATATAAGTATAGAGTATAAAGGATTTAACCATTTAAAAAGAATTAGCCCTTCCCCAACATAGTTGAAATAGTGGATTTTGCAACTTTTCAGGACAAAGAAATACATTTAAGATAAGTTTTACAGCCAATTTATTTTGCCAGCTGTCAGGCTGTGATGCCTGGATCCCTCTGACTGCCTTGAGCATCCATTATTCCAGCACACTCCCCTTTAAATAGTTCACTGGGGAAAATAACTGAATGTAGTGCCAAAACGGCACTTTGAAGGTTGCTCCTGATTAGGAAACTGTATTTAGGGGCATTTTTGGATTTTAGCCATTTTGTGGGCTTGTTTCCAGTGACAGATGACAGATGACAGAATGACAGCAGTGAGGCCTGCATTTTCACCACTTTGCCGGTGCATTTGGCCAGGCATGCAGCTCTTTTTGGTGGGTTATGAACTCTGCGCAATTTTGCAAACTCAGTGTGCACAGGGGTTATTGCCTCCATTCTTGGAAATTTGCTTTCCCCATTGGCAAAGGGGTGCAGTGTGGCGCAGTGGCATGGATAAAAATACTCCACAGAGCGCATTGTGCTGCGATGTCAAGGTCAAGATTTTAGCTTTTCCGGAGAGGCTGAAGCTGGAATGCTTGATGCCAGGTTCGACGAGAGGCACGTGCAGGCGAGAACAGGTAGGTAAGTATGAAGCTGGAGTCCAAGAGGTGAGTCTGCAGTCAGGCGACGATGAGCGTTACGCTGCATGCAAGTGCAGAATAACGCGAAGCGTTCGCACGAAGGCTAGGTAGGTTTATATAGTCGAGTTCCCTGCCACGCCCACTAGCTCTGGCTTACCAGCCACACCCTGCCATTCCTAGATGATCCTACACGTGCAACCCAGTTCCCCAGCAGCCACGCCCAAAACGAATGCACATGAAAGTTCCTGTGTTCATGAATAAAGCACTCCTGCCCCAAATAAACGTCTCTGTTCACATTTGTTCATGAGCCTGGCACCAAAGCACCAAAGACCGAGTCCAGCTGGGCCCCTTCTGCTTGATTGTCACAAAGGGACGAATACAAGCTGTGTTACTCCTTTCCCCCATCCTGTGATGGTGTGCGGTCTGTGTTCTTGGGCCAGTGGCCATGACAGGTACTAAAGGATTAACAAAGTATCCAGAATCCAAAGTATTAGCTGCAGGTTTCTTCATTCATGCAGAGGGAGTCAGAATCCCCAAATCACCAATATCATAATCTTGTTACTAATACAACACTAGGCAAGGGTAGGGGAGTAACTGAGAGCTAAATCTGTCTTCCTAGTGTATTGTTTTCATATTCATAAAAGTGGCACTTAGGAAGTCTCAGGTTCGAAGGACATTGCTTACATTTGAATTGCTATGCTGACCCAATGCAAAGTGCTTGTTGTTATTGAGTGTGTTTTCCTTTATGGTCACATATGTCCAATGCAAGCAGTGACTGCAAATGTTTCCATGTTTACCAAATATGAACTCCTTTGATTGTCTATCTGTTCTTTCTGATGAGTGAATATAAAGGTACATAACTGTGAAAGCTTGTGGTGGTTATTTATTGAGTCTTGTTTGTTTTTGGTTTATGCTGTTAAGTAAATGCGCCTCTAGAATCAAATGCACAGTTCAAGGCCTGTAGATGTCTAGGAAAGATCCTTTAGTATAAAAATTGTGGCAGAAAGGGAGGCATCAGGATATCTCCTACATATTTGCTGTGTTGGTCGGGAAACCTTTAGCTAAGTGCATCAGTCAGGCGTGGCAACATGGCATAATGTGCTGTGCTGGGAACCAGTTGGATCATGTATGGCAATAGGGCTGTGCATTAAGTGGTTTTGAAGTTGGCACAGCATGCTTTATGCAAGCAGTGGGAGAAATATCCGACGTTAATGTTACAGATTTGTGCGAGTATGCAAAAGCCAATTTCTTTGCTCTGGGTACATGGACTTCAGATACACTGACCGTGTGGAGAGAGCACCTAGTTGATGAAATAGGAAGAGAGGAGTCTAGAAAATTATTTGACAGTGTGTCTGCCCAGACTGTTTGATTTTAATGATGGTAAATCTCAAAAAGACAGTCTTATCAGGTTAGGTGCAAAAAATTGGTTTCTCCTGCATAGAGTACTAGACATCAGAAAAGATGACAAACAAATGATCCTGAAATGTTATAGTGAATTGACAGAAGTGTGTAAAATATTTACTCAGGTAGAAGATGCATCAGATGAGGGGCAATCACCATTTTTGAAATTGCAAGCTAGATGTGATGAATTGACGGGTCAGTTGTCACAATTACAGGCAAACCCACAGTGCTTTGAAGTGTTGTGAAATGAATTAAACCAAAGAAGAAGCAAGTTGAGGAACATTTGGAAGAGTTGAACTATTTGGAAGGGGAATTGGAACAGGTATGAATGGATAGGGAAATTGCATTGGCAGAGATGGAATCAAGCCAAGTGAATGCAACCTCCCTAAAGGGAGATGTCGAACAGGAGAATATTTTAACCTGTATTACCAAAGCCAAAAGGGGGAAATAAACAAGTAAAGGGGACACCATTTTTCCAAAGAGTGTTTTTTTAACAAGTGAACATTATAACTTGCATTTCCAAAGCCAAAGATAGCTGAGAGTGACATCAAGGGAATTTGAATGTAGCGGTCCCAGAACAAGATACCCCGTGCAAGGAAGTTGTAAAATATATTGCCAGCAGCCAATAGGTTGTGTAGAAAGAAATCCTAGACAGCAGGAGAAAAGCCCTCTTTGTAGAAAGGATTAAGGGGAGAGAACTGTTATCTACATTGCCTAGGGCAAACAGAACAATGTGAGAATAATTGTCCTTTTGTAGAGCATCTTTGTGGAAAAAGCTTTAAGCCAATTGGGTTACAAGTCAAAAGACTTACCCAAGAAGCCGTTGTTGGTTCAACTTTCCCCATTGAGGATTTAAGTGTAGAAAATTTGGAACAAGCCTCACCACAGAGTACAAGTTGTCATAGAAGGAGTTTTATCGACAGGCAAGTACCCCAGGAAAAGGACAAGTAGGTGCTAGATCTGGCAGGCACGTGGTGCAGGAAGAAGATAATGTGAATTACTATGAATTTGGTAGAAGGTTGTGGTGGCAATTCAACTACTGTGTTTTGATGAACTGTTTTTTACCATCCTGACTAAAGTATAACTTTCTGAATGAACCATCCTCACTAAGGTATTGCTTATGAAGAAGAAATGCAATGTGATAAAAAGTGATTGGTCTTTCAAGAAAATAACTTTTACATTTACTTTTTTGACTTGATATATCAAGAGAGAGTCTTTTTGATTTGACAAGCAAACGATTGTGAACACTTTAACCATTGTTTTAAGAATGAGCCACGTTTTTTAACTGAGAAGTGAAGTACATATTGGATAATAATACCTGTGTATTCTACTTGGAATGGAACTTGGCTAGCTAAAAGAACTTTCCTGTAATTTAACTTGTTTGGAAAACCCCTGAATTGATCCAGGGAAGGGGATCCAACTCTGGTCACAAGGATTTCTGTTTATACATGTTATCTTTGAATTCATACGTTATTTTTTAAAGTTAAAAAGCCAAATGATTCCCATATGATTTTGTTTTATGTATTAGTGTGAGGGACAGATACATTTTCCTTTAGCCTTAGTTTGTAAGGTAGGGAACTCCTTGTTTGGTTAGGGAAAGATAGACATTTGTCTTAACTTTTATAATTTAATAAAATGGCAACTTGACTTGTGAGAACACTCTGCCTATGTGACCATCTTCCATGGCTGACCCCTCACAGCAGACCATTCCTACAAACATCAAAAAGGGCATTCATGAGGTTTGATGTGAATTGTGATGTTAGCTCATCAGAGTTGAAAAGCACAGTTTTCATGGCCCCCACACACAGGTGATAGCCCAGCTCGCCCACGAGTTCTCAAATGAAATAAATATACATTGGATTCTGGACCAGGCCATGAAAATATGGGAGTTTATTTCTCAGAATGAAAATTAATGCAAAGAGTGAAAGCCTAAAACAAAAGAGACAACAACATTTCAGGCAGTTTCAGAATTAGATCTGGGAGAAATATGGCACACAGAAAGGCCAAATAAAAAGTGACACAATGCAGAAGAAATGTGTGGCGTCTCAAGGAAGGATAACATCACAAATGCCAGTATTTTAATCGACAGATCCTAGTCAAAGGGATACCTACATCAGTCCCTGGTACTCGCTTTGAGTAGGATTTTAGTACAGTATTGCAGGATCAACTAAAATACTCAAATTCAACCACGTACTGGCCCATAGCAGACATTGGGAGCACAGAGTAGATTTAACCCTGCTACAATGATATATGGAATGGTAATCGGGTGGAGCCAGATGTGTGGATAGGTTAATTGGAAATCTGAATCAACAGAGGGAACAGTATCAACCAAATGAAAGGCATAATGTGACCTATAGCCACCACCCCTATGTTCAGGCCACAGTGCAGGGAGATTATGGAGAGAGAACAACCCCATGCTGCCCACCTCCTCTGTCAAGGGAGTTCAGGGGAAAAACAAACAGAATTTAGCCGCCTAAAGGTAACCAAAACAGCACAGGGCAATTTGAATCCAACCTGTACAGGCCTAAAACACAGATAGATGATTATAGGGATCAAGAAAGATTGCAATGCCTAGTTGCACAAGTTGCTGGCTGATCAAACAGGAAGGCTGTGCGCTAGTCAAATGAGTCAGCAACATGTGACAAGCCAGAATGGAGAGCATAAGAGTGATGGTGCCCCAGGAACCAGCAAATGACTAAGCAGGCAAACATCCCACACCAGAGGCACAAATGATTCTGCACAGTGACGTAGAATTGGGGAAGCAAGATGGTGATGACATAGGAAATAAAAACACACACAAGAAAGTAGTGTGGTTTTACCTAGAGTTAATCCAAAGTATTGATTCTGTTCAGAACTGTGAAGCCAGGGAAATAGAAAAGAAAAATGCACAAGAGTACCCCAAAGAACAGTGGGGTAAAAGGTAATTTAAAAAGCAACATATTGCACGTGGAAAGGATGAGGAGCATATGAATGAACAATTAATTGGCAGTGAGACAATGGGTCATCACAGCGTTAATGGTGCACTGAACACAACAGAAATACATTAAACAGAACTAGATGAAATGACTAGAAAGAATACAAAAACAAGTGAAGGGGTATCCTTACCTGGTGAATCTAATGATGTTCATACATCCACAGGAATAACAACTCCTCAAAGGACACTTGCAGGTTAGTTCCCAGAGGAATATTTCAAGCCAAATAGGTGCAATTCACAGGTAAAGTGCAACTGCAAGGTGAGTTCCAAACACAAAGTGTTGATATACTGCCACATGAAAACGATGATAATGAAATCACAAAAGGGTCGTGCCCCACAGGGAAGGTTAGTGAAGATAATGAAAACAATGTGAAAAAGGCAGGTAAGGAATCGGTTGAGAATCCAGGTGGGCCCGCTATGCAGGGAGGCCAATCAGCAGCAAAGTTTCAAATGGAACGTCTGGGTAGAAAGAATAAACGGGGAAGTTGAAAATGAAATGGGCAAAAAGGGGGTAAGGTATCATTCTGCATGCTTAAGGAAAATTCACCCTGAAATAACGAACAATTAAAATTTCCTATGCATACTTGACGAATGTGAAGATAGACAATATGCTCCTATTACAGTGAAAGAGCAATGCAATAAGTATGCAATGGTGGATACAGGTGCACAGGCTACTTTAATTTCAAGGAAAATGCTTGATAGCATAAACGAAGGAGAGCACAAAAAATACATTTTGAAATGAAGACAGATTGAGGGCCCTGTGCATAATTTCAGTGGTGAAGATATACCGGTGGAAGGTGCGATTGAAGTTAACATCAAAGTAGGGAAACATAGACTGAGACAAGTAGTTTTGGTCACACCGATTGAGTGGCATGAATTGTTTGAATAGACTGTCATCACTTATTGATGGGGTAAATGGTGTTTTGTGATCTTTGGCCAAGCTGCCCCTGAAGCCTCAAAAAGTGGTGAGCCAGGTTAGCATTGCAAAAGAATGCTGCACTATTGCCAAGTCAGAGAGAGCGGTAGAGGTATATCTTCAAAATGGTTGTGTACCTAGTGTCACTGTCATTCCTTTATGCCAGGATGAAATGCAAGGGCGAAAAGAAAAGCAGTCATTGGAGATTCATCTAGATCCCAAGAAAAACTGGCAAACACAAGTGGATGAAAACTCATTACAATTCTATCTAAGTGATGAGGATTTTAGACAATGTGACGCTTTGGTGTCAGATCAGGCAAAATATATTTCAACCATTGCAGAGATACACATTAATTATGGCCAGGCATGGATATCAGTGAACATGAATAGGCATCCGGAAATTATTGAAGCAGTGGACAGGAGTTTCATCAATGAGAAAGTGTTCAAACAAATTGATTGGCAGGAAATAAATACCAAGTTATAAAATAAAAAGTCAACAAATATTTGGATTAGACAGTCCTGGTTTGGGACATATGATTGTGGGGAGATGCATGTTGAAAATAAAAATACTATCCAAAAGCCTCCACCACAATATATGGATTGTAAGTGGAACTAAGGCCAAATTCTAACTGGGAAATATCATGCACAGAATGAGCATGGTTTTAGATATTTAAATCAAAAGGTTTGGTCCAGACTGGGTGGGGCAGCACCCGAATTTGAGAATAGAAGGCAAGTATACCATTGTGCACAAATTATGCCATATGCAGTTGAACTTCAAATTGAAAACAGATGTTACCATTCCTGCATTCACAAGGCAGTTTATGGTATCATTGAAATCCAGAAGGGGACAAAAGATTTTGAAGTCTAATGTATTTGTGTGCACCAATAAGACCACGAGACTACAGCGGCTTGAGTGTTTATGCACACCATTGGTAGAAGTTGGGGATGGTCCCATCCAGATACTAGTGGATAACAAAGGATGCCAGGAGATGTACTTGGAAAAAGGCACACCGTTACGGATGGCAATGCAAAAATCATATTACACTGCAGATTTGAACAACCCAGTTATAGGGAAAATTCCTGAAAGTTATGTCACATCACAATGAGAACTGGCTAAGCCTTTAGACTCCAAGCCAAAAGGGATCTTTAGAATTCAGTCAGTGTATCCGTATGAATCAAAATATATGATTTGTCATCACCAGGATGATTGCATTGTATTCCAGGTGGATGAAACGAAGACAGGAGAAAAACAGCAAATTCAGTTGGAGGCTGACATTCCAAAATACTTGAGAGTAGTCTATTCAAAGTGATACTGCTACACAGTTAGAAAAAAGCACAGAGATTCCCACATCTGGAGGATTTTCCAGAATGTTCTAAAACTGTTGAGGAACAAGTCTGGGCAGCAGATGCATGCACAGATGAGTTGGAGAAAGGCCAGTTGAGGAAATTATTTTTAGAAGCCAAGGATGTATTCGCTAGAGATGCATTTGATTGTGGGCATACTGTTATGGAAGGGAACCTTTCTTTGTGTGACAATATAGGCTATCCTTGGCCTGTTTAGTATCTTTGGCAGGAAAAAGAAAATATGTGCAGTCCAGAGGAACCATTTGACCCATTAACAGTGCCTCCAATATGCCTATATCAGGTGAGTTGAGGCTCAATGGTTAGTGGCGGTGATGTGAAGACTTGAGAGAACTGAACAAGACGGTACCTGTGTCAAGGTGGCCCCTCGCATTCATTGACCAAAGCCTTGCACAAATCCAAGAGTAACAGATCTTTACCACTTTAGATCTAACACCTAGGTATTGGTGTGTGTCTCTAGTAAGGGACATGCAAAACCTATTTGTGTTTACCTTCCAAGGGAAACAGAATGCATGGGAAAGATCCCCCTTTGGCTTTATCAATAGTGGGAGTGAGTTTGGAATTTTTCTAAGTAAGGCACTTTCAGATGCAGTCGAGAGAGGAACTGTGGAGGTTTATATGGATGACATCCTCATCAAGAGAGAGGAACTGAGAGGTTTATATGGATGACATCCTGATCAAGAATGAAGACGTAAAAAGCAATTTCTGTGTAATAAGAAATGTACTCCGCCAATACAAAAGGCAGGGCCAAAGGTATCATTGCAGAAGGCACAGTGGTGCAGAAAAAAGGTATGTTTCTTCGGACATGAAGTCATAGACCAGGGATTGTACCCAGGGAAGAAAAGGGTAGAAGCCATTCAAAAGTTGAAGGGTCCCACAAATCTGAATGGTTTGAAGAATTTGTTAGGGATGACAATTTACAATAGAAACTCTATTGAAGACTAAGCAGAAATCACACAACCATTGACTAAGTTACTGAAACTGGATATGCCTTGCAAATTGGGACAGCAGCAGTGTGAGGCAGTAGCCAAGTTGAAGGATTGTTTAGTAAGGGTCCCATGTTTGGCCTACCCAAAGAAAAATCAGGATTTCTTTCTAGAAATAGGTTTCACAGACCTGTGTATGTCAACAGTCTTGTATGAAAAGCATGATTTGAATCGCAAGACCATTGCATATGCCAGCAAAGCCTTATCACAAGTGTAAACCACATGTAATGAATGTGAGAGGTCACTGTTGACGATTGTTTGGGCATTACAACATTTCCACCTCATTAGTCAAGGAGAATGAGTGATTGGTGAGACTGCTCATCAACCCCTGCAATTGTTACAGAGTAACAGGGTCAGATCAGGAAATTCAGTACCATCAAGAATTGCATCATGGACATTGGCATTACAGGAATTCCCTGTGCAAATGAGATATGGCCAGAATAAACAATGTCTGGTGGCTGTGGGGATGGCAGAATTGCATGACTGTTCATTTGTAGGTCCGAAAGATAGTACAGAATTAAAACAGATTTGATCTGTGTAATACTTACCAGGATAGAAGCTGAGGGGAATGGCCCCTTGTAACAAAAAACACTGGGAAGCTGATTCAAGCCATCGTCAATCTTGTTTCAGAGAATGAGATGAAAATTCATTGGAGAAAAATAAAAAGGCACTCCAAAACACCAGGACAAGATAAGGAAAGGAATGATAAGGCTATTCAGTTGGCCAGAATTGGGGTGGTAATGGGAGAACTGTTTTCCTTTGAATACTTTCCTGGTGAGAATCAAGTAGATGTGGCAACACGTTACAAATCTCAAAGGCCGAGTAATCAACCAATTGTTCAGTGCTGCTTTGACATGCCCAATCAGCATTTGATTAAAGCCCAAAAAGAAGACCCAATCGTAGATATGCTGTATAATCGCGTGTCAAATGCAGAAAAGAACCCATTGACAGAGGAGGACTGCAAGGGAAGAGAGGAATTTAGGGTGATGATGAAGAATGAAAAACAGTTTCAGCTGGAAGACGGACTGTTGGTCTGAAAATCCATTTCAGGTCATATCCAATGGCTGGTCCCTTTGTCATTTGGGGGGTTAATGTTACATCACGTCCATGATGTGATAACAGCGGGGCATAGAGGTTCACAGAAAACATTAGAAAAATTAGAAGAATATGCTGATTGGCTGCATATGTCCCAAGATGTGAAATTGTATACCTGAGGGTGTTTGGTGTGTGTGCAGTTCCAGCCCGCATCCCCAACACATAGAGCGCCGCTGATGATGAGAGGTTTGACACTGCCCTGGTGAAATTATCGAATCAATTTCATTGGTCCAGTCCAAAGGTCATCACAGGGAAAAAAGTACATACTATCAGTTACATGTTTGATGTCAAAATGGTTGTAATGTATACCTGCTTCTAATTGCAGTGCACAGACCGTGCCTCTCTTGTTGGTGAATCACATATTTTCCAGGTTTGCATTGCCCCAGAGAAAAGAGTTGGACTGCGGAAGTCGTTTACCAGTCATTTACCAGTACAGTAATGACCAAGATGTGGCATATTTTGGGTCAAAGAGGAAGTTACATGTTTCATATCACCCATCCTCCTGTGGTGGGGTGGAAAGATGCAACAGAGAAATAATTGAGGCATGGTGTAGTTGGGATTTATAACACCCTTTAGTACTGATGGCCATTAGAGTGAAACCCTTTTTGATCTACAAATCTCAGTCCAGGCAGGAAGATGGTACTTCCCCAATATGTGGTGTACTGGACCAATGAGCAAGTCTTAGTATATGCATCCACAATTCATGAGTATGTCGAAGAGCTGAGAAAACATTTGCAACATGCATTTGCATTCGCACGGCAAAACCTATAGAGAGCAGCTATTGGTGCAAATCATACTATGACAGGAAGTCATCTGTTAGGGAGTATGAAATAGGTGACCAGGTATAGAAATTCAACTTCACGAAAGAAAAAACAAGACTTCTAAGTTCATGGCATCCTAGTGTGGTTCATTCAAAATTATGGACAATATTTCACCTGTGGTATATACAACACTGATAAAAGAAGGGGATTTGACTGTGGTACAGTTTGTCTATGTGAACCAAATAAAACTATTTCACCCAAAACATGAGGTGCACAGAATAGAACAAACTGCAGAAACCAATAAGGACTGAGAGGTGTAATGATCACATCAGAAGCAAGGGTACACCGTGAACTAGGTGAATAGACCGGTTTGTGATGGTCCAAACCATCATGAGAACATGAAATTGGAAGTAAAAGGATTCATTGTACCAGGTAAGTAGGTGGGTCTGGTGTGCCTGAAGGAATGAATGAAAGGTGGAGGTTTTGGAAATATAAAATAAAAAAAAAATAGAGGAGATGGAAATTGAAAAGAAAGAAGAAAATTGAAAAGAAAGGAAACACCTTAAAGAAAATAAATGTTTGTTGGTTGGTACTTAACCTGTTAGTCTCTTCCCTCTGTTTTTGACTGGTTAACCCGTTTTCCTCCGAAAAATGTTCCCTGGAGCCCCATGTCCATGGAAGAGGCCCCAAGATGAAGCAAAGCAAAAGTCCCCGTGATGAGAAGAGGAAGAGTCCGGCAGGAGGAAAGAGACTGATGGGCTGAAGGGGGAAATCCATATAACAAGACAGCGGTCCATGCGACGTTTGAAGAAAAAGAGTGTAAAAAATCATGTTGTTTTATTTAATAATATACTGGTTGCAAAGTGTCTAGTAACCTGGACTCGTGCCACACTGGAAAATGGACAAGTTCTGATTGAGCCTGCATCAGGCCTTGTGACGAAAGATGTTGCTGGGTTCGCATTAGGGAACATGATACTACTTTACGTAGTGTCCATATTATGTATCAAATCCCAACTGATGCAAAATCTCTCTTAGACATCCTCTTATTCTGTTTCTATCGTTCTTTTTTTCATGGTGGTTAATCATTTATCAAAGTCAATATTGTTCCCAGTGACAAAGGACACATATTGCAATTGTTTACACTTCAATAATGTATTTATTTATGTAGCGCTCCAAACCCAGAGGTATCATGGCGCTTATGCTTAAGAAATTGGTTACAGTGCTTATGGTTACAGGACAGGAAGTAATTACATTATAGAGCATAGTACAGAAGGTAATAACCTCACTCGCAAAGTGCCAAAAGAGTTCAAGTGGGCACCTTCGTGGAGCCTAACCCCATGTTGCAGGGTGCCTGTGACACAAAGATGCAGTAAATGTCAATCAGATAGACACATTCGAGAAGCCTCGCCCCATGTTGCAGGGCGGCTGTGACACAAAGATGCAGTAAATGTCAATCAGATAGACACATTCGAGAAGCCTCGCCCCATGTTGCAGGGCAGCTGTGACACAAAGATGCAGTAAAGTGAATCAGAAGGACACATTCAAGGAGCCTCACCCCAAGTAGCAGGACGACTGCCACACAAAGATGCAGTAAAGTCAATCAGATGGGCAAATTCAAGGAGATTCACCTCATGTTGCAGGGCGACTGCGACACAAAGATGCAGTAAAGTCAATCCGATGGGCACATTTCAAGGATCCTCACCTCATGTAGCAGGGCGGCTGTGACACAACGATGCAGTAAAGGTCAATTGGATAGACACATTTGAGAAGTCTCCCCCATGTTGCAGGGCAGCTGTAACACAAAGATGCAGTAAAGTGAATCAGAAGGACACATTCAAGGAGCCTCATCCCAAGTAGCAGGGTGACTGCCACACAAAGATGAAGTAAAGTCAATAAGATGGGCAAATTCAAGGAGACGCACCACATGTTGCAGGGCTACTGCAGCGCAAAGATGCAGTAAAGTCAATCCGATAGGCACATTTCAAGGAGCCTCACCTCATGTAGCAGGCCGGCTGTGACACAAAGGTGCAATAAAGTCAATCAGATGGGCACATACAAGGAGCCTCACCCCATATAGCAGGGTGACACAAAGATGCAGTAAGGATGAGTGGGCACAAAGGGGCAACTGGGTCCAGGGTTCAGGCACACAGGCACATGCATTCCTCAGGGAGGACAGCAAGGTACAGGGTTCAGGCACACAGGCACATGCATACAGCAGGGGGGACAGCAAAGTACAGGGTTTCACCTGAGAGTGTCTGCGCAGTGGACCGGCAGCAGACAGGGGCCTTAGGAGTGGATCTTGAGAGGAGGGCCGGCCAAGCCGGCCAAGCCTGTCAGCTCTCCAATAGGCCAATAAGATCCGAGCCTCAGCCAATCACGGTCAACAGCAGGAACTAAGGGCCAGGCACTCAGGTGCACACAGGGCAGCCATCTTGGAATGGCCCTGAAACACAAGCAGCCACAGCACAAAGAGGGCTGTCTCCCGGCAAGGGCCGCATGTGGCAAGGTTGTAAGGTTTCTTTGCCAAGGGGCAGAAGAAAGCCACTGCTCAAAAACAATGTGGAAGCGATTTTGCACAAAAGTCAGATATTCGCGCTCGATCGTGAAATTGCTTGGGATAAGCCACCACGGCTTACCTTCCTTCCTGATGGTGTGGGAAGTTGCCTTAAGTCTCCCGATTGAGGGGGGAGAGGGGCAGGGCTACCCGCAATGTGCAGCTTCAGTGTAGAGAATAGTATAAGCAAAACACATATTCATTGTAGAGAATAATATAAACAAAACACATATTCATATGGTTACACAAGTGTTCAACTGGGATGACAACAATAATAATATGTTTGAATAGTGCACATGATTTCTTGCTTTGGATATTAGTTCTGCAGATTGCCCATGTGTAATCAGTGTCCTCCGCAGAAAAGGGGGATATGTAGAAGTGGTTATGTGCTAAAGAATGTGTGCAGCATATTCTGGGTGTAGTGCCATGCATGGGTTACTAACATTTAGTATTGTTGACAACAAGGGGGGTGACATTGGTTACTAACACTTACACACGTGTATTGAGTGGGCTATATTTGTTAGGCCACAAGCTCTGAGTTTGCTAATATTGCAGCAGCCACACGAACAACACTGACCAACATTGTCAGTTTCATTAAATAATGCCAAGTTGAAAGCTGAACAGCAGTGCTTTGCAAGGCAGGTTTCAGGGCAAGTTTCAGGGTGTGATGGTCCTTGAAAAGAGCACGCTTATTGTTTTTGCAAAGGCAATTACAGGCAGGATAGTAGACGATAGACGATGTGATATGTTGCATATTTCTCAGGGTGCAGGATGCTGTGCTAAACAATATGTTGTCCAAAGGTCACTGGGGGCTGGAAAATTAGATGGGCTGATCTGGGGCGGTGACAGATGACACTATGGAATCAGGGAGGAGAAATCTTAAAGGAAAGACACAGAAAATGTACAGAGTTATTGGGCAAGAGGTGGTTTTTACTGAAAGGTTTAAAAGAGGGAGAAAGGAGGAACAAGGGGTCTTTCATCTAGCTTTCTGGGGAGCGAGAGGGGTTATTCTGGCTGGCAGGAGAGGGCTGTCCTGCGTTTCTGACTCTGGAGGTTTCTTGGCTGGGCTGGAGTGTGGTGTAAATGCAGAGAGTGTTCCTTGAAGGCCGTACTAGAATTGGGGGCAGTGTCCTGGCAGAAATGGATACAATCATTAAGAAAGACCTGTCGAGTCAAGGGCGAGACAATCACTCCTGAAAAGGCAGAGAGCCCTGTGTGAGTATAAATAGGCCAACAAGCAATTATGACTCCTTATGCAGGGTATTTTAATTGGCAAAGTGTCATACTGGGAAAGGAAGGAAGAAAGTTTTGAATCCTTCTGTTATCAAAGGATTAACTAAGTCAGAATTCAAATTATTAGTTGGGGGTTTCTTCAATCACGCCGAGGGGGCCGGGGTTCAGACCTCAAAATCACCAATCTCATAATCTTGTTACAAATACAATGCTTGGCATGGGTAGGGCAGTAACTGAGAGCTAAAACTGTATTCCTAGTGTCTTTGTTTCATAGCCAAAGATGGGCCAGTTGGGATCTCTCAGGTTAGAGGGAAATCATTTAAATTTGAATTTCTATGCTGACCCAGTACAAAGTGTGTGTTGTTATAGTCTGGTTTCCTTTATGCTCACATGTGTCCAATGGAAATATTTACTGAACATATTTCATTGCTTACCAAATATGAACTGGTTTGATTGCCTGTTCTTTCTGATGAGTGAATATAAAGGTGTATAACTGTGAAAGCGTTTCTTGGTTATTTATTGTGTCTAGTTTGTTTTTGGTTTATACCTAGAGGTAAATGTGCAAATCGAAAGAAATGCACAGTACAAGGTCTGTAGATGTCTAGCTAAGGCAAGCGTCAGGATTTCTCCTACACTCCCTTGCAGCACTGAAGGAAGCCAAGCAAGCTTCCATTCTGACATCCTTTCACAACGCGATCATTTGTGCTACCACATTTAAGAAATGCACATACATCTGATCTTTTTCGAGATCCAGAGCTCATACTGTCACTGTCACAACTCTGCATTCGTAGGTCTAAGGCTTTATTTCTGCGAACACCCCAATTCCATTTTAAATTTGAGGTCTGTGATTTCCCTGTCTCAGTCCTACGGTGTGTTGACTTTCAGTACTAAACATCCCTCCCAGGTATGTCCATTACTTCAATAATTCCAAAGCTCACCAAAAGTGCCCCCTTTGTCTTTTGTATCACCAAAAAAGGGGTGGTAGTAGAATCTATTCGGTGTCTTCTATCCCCACTGACAGTGAAGAGGTGGGATGTTGGAGATGTAAAAAAGGCTGCAGTGTTGACTGGAGCTTTAATTTCCCATCAGTCTGAGGCCTTGCTTGACCCTGATTGTGATGCATGATTTATCATTTCCTTTTCCAGAAGCTTTTCGGAGGACTGCCATTGTTGCTGGTTTTCATTGCCCATTTCAATTCATATTACAGTAACACTACTGGTGACCTTTGACTGAATCAAAGTCACTGACTTCTGGTGTGTGAAGCCATTCAGATTTTGAATGTTTCACTCCGTATTCCTAAATCTGTCCTCCATGTACACCAGCCAGAGCTCCCTATTTGGATCTGGTTGGATAAAATCCTATCCACTTCAATTGGTTCCCACATTTTATCAAAAGCCTGAGCATTCATTTTAGTCCTTTTTTCTGTACACAGAGTCCTCATTATGATTTCTCCTAAACATGTAATGGCCCGTGCTGTCATCTACCCACACTAGACTACTCGATGTGGCTGCCTCCTTTTGGGTACCTCCCTTGACACTCACAGCTACCTATTCAGCAGGAGTTCAATCCTGGTCTCCTCCAGCAGGTTTAGAAATGTGTGCTCACTCTTCATGGGGATAGGGTAATTATGTTCAAAACATTGAGCGGGTACTCTCTTTCTGAGAACTTGGCTTTGATTGCTGGACCACAGTTAAGCATGGGTGAGCCAAGGGGAGTTAGGAGAATCCTGTCCTGCTGTCTTTATCAGGAACCTATTCAGAACACCATATCGAAGGTCTTAGAGGAACCTCTGGCACCGTGCCCACTGGGGATTGCTTATTTCTGGTCCTTTGGATTAAAACCTGTGTGCATTCCTACCCAACCCGTCTGGATAAAAGCTGCAGAGACAACACTTATTTTACAGAAGTTCCTTTTCAGTTGATTCTAGAGGGTTGGTTAAACGGAAGCCTTAGGCTGACACTTTGTCTTGTTCATGTGGATTCATTGTGTGATCTTTGGAAAACGTTAGTATTGCCTGGTCCCTGTTTCCATACCAACCTACTTGATGTCACTACAGTGACAAGTAAATAATGTGTCGCATAATGTGTCGCTCTTCTTCGATAGTTGATAAACTGAGTACCCTTAAGTGGAGAACAATATTGATGCATTCCTTTTTGGCAGCACTTTGGCATTTGCTGACAAATAAATGGTAATTCTGTTATTTTTGTTTGAGCAATGTGAATAATTGGTTGCAGACTACCATTAATAATTCCCACAGAGAACACCATGGCAATTTTAAGAATAACAGAATGGCTTCTTTTAATAGGCACTGCTTTCAGCAGCATTGTTTATCCATCTTTTCAGTGACATCTCTGGTTTATCAGTCAAATGTGTAGGCTCCTCTTCTATGGAATATCTCCTGCACCCCATACTACTAAATTGCCTTTTAAGAAGATATCAGGCTGAGATGCTTCTTATTTGAACTACTCTTCGACAGCAATGTTGAATTTCACATGGTAATCTAGCATCCCAAAGCACTATTTGCTTTAGAATATTCTGGTGGGTGATTAAATTGGTCACAATACTCGTAGCAGATGTTGACTCCACTTGGCTTCCATGCACCGTAAACGAGACAGATATTTCTTCAGAGCATCAGGTGGTCTGTAGACACCGGTGATAGGTCTTGGCTATTACATCGCTTCATAGCCACATACTCCATTGTGCAAAATTCTCACTTCCTTGCATCTGAGGCGTCCTTCGGAATGGCGAAAATGTGGGATATTCCGGGTGGATCTGAATAGTCCTGTTGTTTGGGAACAGCTGAATCAATGTGCTCTAGAGTTTCCTCTCATTTCTGTCTTGTCATTTCCAGGTCGGCTTCCACCTGGAAATGACTGCGGGGTCCTTCATGGAGCATGAACCACTTTTCTTATCAGCACAATCTCGTTTATCTCAGTTTAAGAACTGTTGCTTAAAAATCATTATTTTAACTCTCAAGTTTAGTCATTCATAAGGCGTGAAAGTCCTTGTTTTTTCCCTTCTTCTTCCTTAGGGCTTACTTTCTAGATCTTTGGAAGAGATTTCTTCTATTTTTCACTGAGACGGTTGCTCAGCTCTCGGGCTTTTTTTCCCCCCATGTGTATATTACACCTGTATTGTTCATGAACATTGTGTTTTGAAATCCACACGGACAGGTTTATGAGCGACCTGCTTGCACAGGTTCTCCCTCTCATGATCCTTCTCATTGCTATGTTACTATTTTCACTTGCCTTCTTACAAGTCAGATAATACGTTCCTAGAGTTCTTGACTAGGATTGCAGGTTAAATCATTCTGGCAGTTCATCGGGACATCAACCCTGGCCAGTACCTTTCCTGACATTAGGTCAAAAAGGGGTCTTTTCTAGAGGGACGTATTTTAATCCATGGTGTTGGGCATCTTCAACTTTTGCAAATGAGTGTCGTAGTCTCAGATTCTGTCTGCTCTTTGATATCTTCACCAACCCCCTCCTCATCTGAAACCTTTAAGGCGGAGGCATCATCGGTATCTGCGTCCCAGGAGTCGTCCGATGATATCTCCTTTCTTCTTTGTCTCCAAATGTCACTTGGTTTCTTGTGCGTCCTTGCCCCCTGTTTGGAGCGATGGGTATGAGCTCCACCGGAGGCCACTTTGCCAGAGATGCAGTTTGCCTGGCAGTGGGGACCCCAGGGAGCCCACCCCAGGCTAGGGAAAATCTTTGCCGAAAAACCCTGGCAGGTTATGATGTCTGGATGGGGACTACTGATCCCAGAATGCACTGTGTTGCTGAAGATGTTTTCTGTAGCTACAAAGGATATATATACAGGTGGTCTGAACCCCTTGAAGGCAGCAGCTGGAAGTAGGGAAACCGGAGGGCTAGGCTACAGAAGAGTAGCGGGGACCTCGCAATTGCAGGAGCAGGGAGAAAGGGAAGGAAAGAAGGAAAAGAGTGTAAACCAGTAGAAGGCACAAGGAGGAACAGCTGTCTGAGAACGGCAGAAACAAAAAGGGGATGCCGTCAGAATCATGGCAAGAAGAAAATCACACGGGAGCGCTGGAATCACTTTCTGAAGTACCGGAAGTTGCAACGCGTTTGCGTTAGCAACTTCCAGGAATATAAAGGCCGATTGGCTCGAACGGGCACAGCGTTCCTGGGGGAAAGGTCCTTCTTCTTTGTTCTTCACAGATGATCCGGCTGGCGAGCAGAAAGACTAGTATGCGCACGGTGTCCCTGGGGAAGTAGTCCTTCTTCTATCTCCTCCATAGTCTCCACGGTAGGCGAGCCGTGACAGTATGACCCCTTTTTAGGTTTCTTCCGCCCGGCTTTCCGGGATGAAGGCGATGGAACCTTTGCAGGAGACGTGGAGCAGAAATGTTCTTAACAGGTTCCCATGTGCATTCTGTCTTTGGGTATCCTTTCCACAAGACCGGGTATTGAAGAACTCCTCTTTTGTATCTGGAATCAACAATGTTGGAAACTTCATACTCCTCAGTGGTCTCTCTGGTCTTTTGAGGAGGTCCTTTTGTCTTCCGGGAATGAGGGTCCTTAATATAAGGTTTTAGGAGTGAGGTATGAAAGACAGGATGGACTCTTTTGAGAATTGGGGGAAGGACCAGTCTGTAAGCCAGAGGATTGATCTTGGCTGACATACGAAAGGGTCCTAGATACCTGGGCACAAACTTTCCTGGATGTACCCATCTGGGTAAAATCTTAGTAGATAGCCACACCCGACTTCCCACTTCCCACTGAGGGTTTGGGCTTCTCTTTTGATCTGCCCACCTTTTACAATCCAGTCAGGCCTTTGTGAGATTGGATTATGATGCTCGGTGCAACCTCTGTATGGTATCCAGTAGATGATCCACTTAAGGCGTATTTGTAGGAGGGATACCAGAGAAAGGTATATGCTTTGGGTCATAACCATAGGTGCATTTGAATGGACTCATACCTAGGGAGGTATGTTTTGTGTTGTTATATGAGAATTCGGCCATGGGCAAAAGATGGAAGCAGTCGTGTTGTTCTTGGTTACAAAAACACTGTATGTACTATTCGAGAGTAGCGTTCAAACGCTCAGTTTGCCCATTACTTTCCGGGTGGAACCCTGAGGATAGAGATCTTCTGATTCCTAGTGGTCTGCACAGAACAGTCCAGAATTTGGACGTGAATTGAGTGCCTCTGTCTGAGACTAAATTGGTGGGAATCCCGTGAAGTCTGACTATGTCCTTCAGAAAGACTTCTGCAGTAGTGCTGTCAGTAGAGAGTCCTTTAAGAGGAGAAAAATTAGCCATTTTACTAAAGGAATCAATCATGACGATTATGGCGGTGTGTCCACATGATTTCGGCAGATCCACTATGAAATCAGTGGAGATATGTTGCCAAGGACCTTCGGGTTGTCTTTCTTGTTGTAGGAGTCCAAGAGGTTTGTGGTAGTCGTATTTGTTTTGGGCACACACCGGGCAGGTATTTACATACTCCTTAATATCCTTAGTCACGGAAGGCCACCAAAATTGACGGGATGATAATTCCAATGTCGCTCTCTGGCCCTTGTGTCCTGCAGAAGGAAAATCATGACACCAGGACATTGCTTGAACTTGAAGGTCTCGGATTGGTATATACAAAGCGTCCTTCTTAAAGAGGAGGTTGTCCTTCTCGTTTAGGTCCATTCCTGAGCTCCTGTTGTTCTGTTGTTTCGCTTTTACCTGTCGTAAAAAACATATTTATGGTGTTGATGAACGTCTTTCCTGCTAACATGAGTTCCTGTTCTGGTGGATCCCCTGTTTCCTCACACACATTGCGAGAAAGGGCATCTGCCAGAGTATTGTCCTTTCCTGGGAGATAGGTAATCACAAAGTCGAATTGTGAGAAGAAATACGCCCACCTGGCGTGTCGTGAATTGTGGCATTCCATCTTTTGAAGAACTTTAAGGTTTTGATGATCCGTGCGGAGCAAAAATGGGACTACAGAGCCTTGTAGAAGATGTCTCCATTCTTCGCATGCTTGTCGGATGGCCAGGAGTTCCTTTTCTAAAACAGAATAGTTGCGTTCACTAGTGGTCAACGTGCGTGAATAATAAGAGACTGGATTTTCTAAGCCGTCTTCCTCTTTCTGTAGTACTGCTGCCCCAATTGCACCATGGAGGCATCTGTTTCCACTATGAAGGAGCATGTTTGGTCTGGTTGTCTGAGGACAGGAGCCATTACAAAGGATCTTTTTAGAAGTTGGAAGGCTTGTTCAGTGCTGGCATCCTAGAGGAATTTCACTCCCTTCCTCAGAAGGTTGGTGATAGGAAGAATAATCTCTGAAAAATTTGGGATGAACTTCTATAGAAGTTTGCTAGTCCTTGGAATCGTTGGATCCCCTTGACGTTAGAGGGTACAGGCCAGTTGGTAATAGCATTCATCTTGGCAGGGTCCATCTGTATGTTATCTGCAGATAATATAAAACCCAAATACGGTACAGTGGATGCCTCGAACATGCATATTCCGGGTTTCACTAGCAGACTGTTTCTCCTTAAGCTTTGTAAGACTTCTGTAACCAAGACACGGTGTTCAGCCAGAGTGGTAGAGAAAACAAGGATGTTGTCCAGGTAAACGACTACTGAGGAGTAGAGCATGTCTGAAAAAACGTTGTCCATGAATAGTTGGAATTGTGCCGGTGCACTGACAAGCCCAAAGGGCATCACCCTGTATTTGTAATGTTCTAGCGGTGTCCGGAAAGCCGTCTTCCACTCGTCCCCTTCGCTGAGTCTTAAAAGGTGATAAGCCCCTCTCAAGTCCAACTTGATGAAAACCCGGGCACCCTGGACGGCTTCAATGATGTCCTTCATTAATGGCATAGGATATCTGTCCCGCACCGTAAGACTGTTTAGACCTCTGTAATCTATACATGGACGTAGTTCTGTTGTTCCTTTTTTGGAAATAAAAAAGAGAGAAGCCCCTGCTGAAGAAGATGACTCTCTAATGAGACCATTCTCTAGGTTGGTGGCCAGGTACTTTTTCAGTGCTTCCTTTTCAGGTAGAGATAATGGAAACATTCTCCCGAAAGTTACATCTGCTTCCGGTATCAGATCAATCTTGCAATCTTCTCTACGATGTGGTTGCAAAAGACGGGGTTGTGTGTCTGTGAACACATCTAGGAATTCTCGATATGGGACTGCTATTATGTTGATAGCAAAAGAAGGATGCAGTGTTGCTTGAATGATCGAGGAGATCTCCTTAATCAAGCAATGTTGATCGCAGTATTGTGATCTGAAGTCCACTGTGTTCAAACTCCAATCGATGTGGGGATTGTGCTTTCTCAACCAAGGAATTCCCAGTATTACCGGAAAATGTGCCGCCCTGATCATATCAAAAGTAACGTACTCCTGATGATTAGCCATCTTTATCTTCAATTCCTGTGTTTCGTGGCTAATGGGACCAGATGTTAAAGGGGTACCATCAACTCCTTCCACCGGTATAGACCTAATCTTTGGGCGTCTGGCTATCAGGTGTTCATTGGCCCACTTGTCCACAAAATTGTCAGCTGCTCCGCAGTCTAACATGGCTATGCACTACACCGAACCTTGTGGATCCCATTCTATCAGTACCTTGATCACCATAAGACTGCAGCAGTCCAAAGCCGGAGGTTGTGCTATGCGACATGGATTTATTGTATTCACCCCTTCCCTATCCCTGTTTAAGGTTGGGGTCTTTCGTTTCCCTGTCTTCTGGGGGGTACTTCTGGGCAATCCCTTAACAAATGGCTGTTTGACCCACAATACATACATAAGCAAAGGTCCTTTCATGTCTTGCGTTCGCTGGTAGATAGTGGTCCTCTTGTGGTTCCAATTTGCATAGGTTCTTCCGAGGAGCCTTTCTCAGGTACCGAGGGGGTGGGGGGGTTTGTCCCGCTACAAAGGTGCGTGGTCTTCTTCTTTCTGCCTTCCTTTCTGTCATACGGAACTCTATTTGTAGGACTAAGGAGACTAGGTCTTGAAAAGAATTAGGTCTGGCTACTCTCGCCAGCTCGTCTTTAATGTCTTCATGGAGTCCTCTTCGGAATATAGTCTGTTGGGAAGTTTCGGGCCATCCTGCTTCTGCAGCTATCCTTTGAAATCTCACAATGTACGTCTGGACATCAGATGATCCTTGTCATATGTCTAGTAGATTTCCGAAAGTGGAATACAAGACTTCCGGTCTCTAGTACCTTTCTCGTAGTCTTTGCACGAATGGGCCATAACTGGTGAGAACAGGATCTGAAGTAGTAACTTATGCGTGGCCCATGCAAGGGCGTTGCCTGTTAGATTGGATATTAGGAACCCATCCTTGGTTCTGTCTAATTCGTAAGTTCTGGGGCGAAAGGTAAATTGGATTGTGCAGGCGTCCAAGAATTCCTTTAATTTCTTTGGGTCCCCATCATATTTCCCACACGACAGGGGAAGGGGAGGTAGCTCCCCTCTGTTATCATCCCGCTGAGGTACCTGTTGTCCCACCTGTTGAACCTGTTGCCGTAATGCAATATTATCAGTCCTTAGGGACTGTACTTCAGCTGTCAGAGCCTGAATGGCGTTTACCATTTCTTGGTATTGTTCTAAGGAGGCCATTTTCTTTTGGCGTTGCAATCTCTCAGATTCTGTCTGCTCTTTGATATCTTCACCAACCCCCTCCTCACCTGAAACCTTTAAGGCTGAGGTATTGTAGGTATCTGAGTCCCAGGAGTCGTCCGATGATATCTCCTTTCTTCTTTGTCTCCAAATGTCACTGGGTTTCTTGTGCGTCCTTACTCCCTGTTTGGAGCGATGGGTATGAGCTCCACCAGAGGCCACTTTGCCAGAGATGCAGTTGCCCTAGCAGTGGGGACCCCAGGGAGCCCACCTCAGGCCAGGGAAAAGCTTTGCCGAAAAACCCTGGCAGGTTATGATGTCTGAATGGGGACTACTGATCCCAGAATGCACTGTGTTGCTGAAGATGTTTTCAGTAGCTCCAAAGGATATATATCCAGGTGGTCTGAACCCCTTGAAGGCAGCAGCTGGAAGTAGGGAAACCGGAGAGCTAGGCTACAGAAGAGTAGCGGGGACCTCGCAATTGCAGGAGTCAGGGAGAAAGGGAAGTAAAGAAGGAAAAGAGTGTAAACCAGTAGAAGGCAGAAGGAGGAACAGCCGCCTGAGAACGGCAGAAACGAAAAGGGGATGCCGTCAGAATCCCGGCAAGAAGAAAATCACACGGGAGCACTGGAATCACTTTCCGAAGTACTGGAAGTTGCAATGCGAGTGCGTTAGCAACTTCCGGGAATATAAAGGCCGATTGGCTCGAACGCGCACAGCGTCCCTGGGGAAAAGGTTCTTCTATGTTCTTCACAGATGATCCGGCCGGCGAGCAGAAAGACTAGTATGCGCGTGGTGTCCCTGGGGAAGTAGTCCTTCTTTTATCACCTCCATAGTCTCCACGGTAGGCGAGCCGTGACACATAGTTTCAATCATTCTTTAAAAAGCTGCAAATGTGAGGGTGAAATGTTTGTTTGTGCATCACTTTTCTTAAAGCAGTTTGTGATTCTTCTTGTTAGGAAAAAGGCAGAGGTATGTAATCCAAACAAGATGGCTTCATGGTTATGCAACCGGGATCTGGTTGATTTGTGGGAGATGCATGATATGTGTTGGTCAGAAAAAATAAAACGAGAATAATGATGAAGTGCAAATAGGGAGTGTCACCATCTAGCAAGCACAAGGAAGGAGAAGCATGTGAATTCTCTTTATTGTCAAATCCATATCATAACATGCATTGGCAAAGCCAACACGTCTTGCTTTCCACATGTGGAGAATATGTTTTTTGTCCTTTGAGAGGTTTTCAAAAAGAAAATTACCCTCTAGGTCGTCAAAGCGAGAGCTCTTGGCTTTTACAATGCTTGTTGTATTTATGATTATCACCTTGTAATCTGTATTTTGGTTGTGACTGATTGCGTCATTGTGCGTCACTGATTTTTTACATCTCAATGGTTTAAGGACTGTGACTAGGGACTCTGTGTCGATTACCTTCGGGTAATCAGCATTACTTTGAGAAAGGGACTTCCTTGCCACAGTGCTTGATTGAACTACCTCTCTGTGTCTTAGGCTGGCCCTGAACCTAATGCTCGACTGGCATACAGTGAAGTGTCAGTGATTCATGTGAGATTATATAGTGGACTGGAGGAAAAGACCTTGCAAAGTTTCATTTTAACTGTTATTTGTAAAGACACGTGTTTTCTCTTACTAGGCAAACGAGTTTCCTGTTTTTGGGGTGAAGCCTCCATTTATGTTGCATATGCTGTAAGGCAGAAGACATTTTACAGGTCTCTCTATAATGCATATTAACTTTCATCAACATGTACATTTATTTATTTACTTATTTTATTTTTAGCATTAATAGCAGTGCACAAACCCTTCAGGCATCTAGGCGCTCATTACAGAAAGTGCAAAGTGTCACACTACAAAGTGCAAGACCACGCATATGGGTTACAGTATATGGGCGGATCTTGAAAGCATAAAGTGGCATGCCACGCCTCATGATGTGGGGGGGGGGGTACATCAGGTATTGAAATACGCCAAAAGACAAAATTAGAGTACGTCTAGTGTGGTGGGGTTTGTTACTTATTCTATAACAGGTGATGACTAAAATGCAGTCTCATACATATGCCATGGGATTGGTAGATTCATGAAGGTAGCTCCTGGCTGATGCCGTGGGTAGAGGGTGACCCTGAATCTCAGGGAAACACAAATATTTAAAAGAGGGAATCATTTGTCCAGTATTTTACACTTGGCATTCTGAATCTCTCCATAAATAAGTTACACTCAAGTTAATCAATACTTTTCATTGTTTCCAACTTTTACCCGCCCATCTTTGTGCATGCTATTTAAAACACTGAAGACCGCCTTGATTTTTATTTTTTTTATTTTCATTTAGTTTATTACAAACTTTTGAAAAACCATTGCACATAAAAAAAGAAAAAAAACTCAAAACAGCCGATAAGAAGAAACAGTATATAGCCTCTACGACTGACATACACTCAATTAAAAACAAAGCAAGATAAAAAAAAACACAAAAAAGAACACAAGGAGCACAAGAAAAACACTTCAAGTCAACACCTTTGCCTTAAAGGTTACTTGACCGTAGTCTGTCTAGTCTTTGTCACATTGGCTCTATTTCCTGAGACATTGGGGCAAATCCTAATACCACGTCCTTCATTTTACTTTACTGTACAGAAACCACATATACCCTGCCTTGCATATAGACCCTTAGGTCTAATAACCAAGTACCTTATGTTTTTCGCAATGAGGAAAGCTTCAAGTCATGTACACATAGCGAAGCTACGAAAAAAAGTTTCTAATTTATGAATTTGTTCTATAGTTGCCTGCGATGTTTGTTGACTTTCTTCATTGTGCCCGAGGTGTTACAAAACGTTCAGAAGTAAATAAAGTAACATGCCTTAAAACCAGGGGGTGAAATGAGCAGTTATACTTTATGCATGCCAGACAACAATGCTGCACAGATCTGTCTGCAAAGGAACGGTTAAGATTACAGAGATGACACCTTCTCACTTTGTTCTCTACGTGTCATTAAGCCATGATTTATTGGCTGCTGAATCAAGGAACAGGCGTTATTAATATAGACGCTACCACGCTTGGTAAAACGTTAAACCGACTTCAATAGACTTGCTTTTCCGTCTCTCTTTTTAAAACCCTTTTAAGTTGATCTCTCGCAATCTGCACTGCACACGTTGCGGGCTCTCCACAGCTTCCTGCACCCACAAGGCCATAAGTCAGAACCGGCAAGAGGGAGGCGTACAGAGAGAGGGGCACGCACACATGCGCACACATGCGCTACTGCACGCACGTGAACACACAACACACACGCACACACATGCACACGCACATGCACTACTGCACGCACATGATCACACAACACGCACACACGGACACTCATGCGCTAGTGCACGCACATGATCACACAACACACACGCACACACTTGCACACACACATGCGCTAGTGCACACACACACACCTCCAGTCTTTCAACCTTTCACCCACCTCTTTAGGCTACAATGGGCCTCATTACACGGACGGCGGTGGACCAAGGTGCTATTAGCACCTTGGTCCATGCTGGTAAAATACCGGCACCACCTTGGAGGAAAGGGGAATTACCGCCCTATTCCAAGGTTGGTGGGCGGTAATTCCCCCTTCCCCCATTGCCCTTTCCATTCCCATTTTTGCCCAATTGGTCATAATGGGAATGGGGAAGGTGCTAATTACGGCACCGCAAATTGCGGTACCGTAATTAGCTCCCTGGTCCCTTTGCGGGTTGGTTTTTAACACCTGCAAAAAGCAGGCGTTAAAGTCTCCAACCCGCAAAGGGACCTCGTAGTAAGGCGATAAGGGTTAACGGTACCATTAACGGTGACCGTTAACCATTACGACCCAGGCGGAGGACCATGGTGCTATTAGCACCATGGGTCCATGCCGGTGTCCGCCATGGCGGAATGGGGAATTACCACCCTATTCCGAGATTGGTGGGGCGGTAATTCCCCATGCCGCCATGGCCCTTCCCTATTCCCATTTTTGCCCCATAGGGCTCAATGGGAATGGGGAAGGCGCTAATTACGGTACCACAAATTGCGGTACCGTAATTAGCACCAAGGTCCCTTTGCAAGTCCCTAATTTAACGGCTGGAGAAACCAGCCGTTAAGGGAGGGTCCCGCAGAGGGACCTCGTAATCAGGCGTTAAGGGTTTAACGGCACCGACACCTTTTACGGCGCCGTTAAACCCTTAACGCCAGGGTCGTAATGAGGCCCAATGTGTACCCTCTGGCCACTCACTATTAATGGCATCAACACTTAACTATGATTCAGTGTATGTTTCTAAACTGCCCATCACATTCTCCTGCCTCAGCTACCGGTATGGGCAATGTGAGCTCCAGCAAATGGTAATTCACATGTTTATGTTATGTTATGTTATGCTGTGTTGATTTATACTGTGCACCACTACCATTCCCATGGTCTCCAGGTTCTCTCGTGGCTGTGTACGGTACGGGGTGGGTTGGCTAGTGATGGCGAGGGGGATATGATAGAGGTTGTGCTCATCTGTGCAGAGCCAGGAATAACTGGCATCTGTTTGTTTCAGCTTTCTGTGTGTACTTTGTGATGTGGTGTTTGGGTTTGTAACGTGGTTAGAGAATGATGTGCGTTTTTCATGTTTCAGCATGGTGATTTACTAGTCCATCTGGACGTGTATGGTAATTGTGAGGTGTGGAGGTGTGAGAGAGTATAGAGGAACGGTTCATGTTTTTTTTTTGGTGGTCTCTGGGTATAGTGCATGTATGTTATTGATTCTTTTTGTGGGACTTTCACTTGCAGTTTTGGATTTCCTTGTTATAGTTGTGGATGAGGTTTGGGTGTTGTATGTAGTTGGAGTGGTCTATTTTTAATACAATAAAACAGTCCTGGTGTGTGTGGTGCGGCAAATGTACACATGTCACAGACGTTTGTCTGATAGGGTACCTAAACTACGAACAATGTTTTTACTCTCCACTGGAGCTATTTTACAATTTATACGTAGATATGGTGCTGAAGCTTACTGCTGAGCCATAAAGTTTGTAACTTAAAAAGTGATATGGTTAACTGGCTGTTCCTCTGATGGCAACATGATTCTGCAGGGTTAGGATCCTGCAGAGAAAAGATTTACTGACTTTGGGGGCTAAGACTTTAAATGGTTGCCCTCCCTAAAGACAATAAGGTGAATGATCATGGGGTTCACACTTTCTGTGAGGCTTAACATTTTACAAGAGAAATGGTAGGTCTTCTGTTTAGAGAGAACCGTGAGCTTAATGCAGTGACTCACCAGTGTATGGAAATCCAGAAAGGATTCTTCAAGCTCTGCCAGTGACCAGTGGGCTACTGCCTTCTGCATCAGCTGCTGGGGCTGGAAATCAGGTTAACAGAGTGAATTTTGATGATCAATTCTTGAGGCCACCGTGGATGGGAGGCTGAAGTGTTTCAGTTCAAATGGCAGTAAAACGCACATATGTCTGAGCTTAGAAATTTGGTGGGGAAAAAAACTGCCCACTTCTGGAACCTTGAAAGCCACATAGAGATATGTATATGATATGATAAGGCATTTATAACGCGCCTATACCCAAGTGTATCAAACTCATGCTGCAAATGGTTGGAACCGGGAAAGACGGGTGGGTCCACATAATAGGAGGGCAGAATAAATAATGACAGGAATGGGTCACCAACAACCATTACATTTGTTTTTTCGGCAATACGCTTGATCCAGTGAACGCCATTCATTCTCTAAAGCACTTATGCATTCAAAGAAAGGTGTCATTCTGCCTTTTCCGTACAAGTTGAACCAGAAAATAAGTGCCATACACATATGCGCAAATCCTGATGCCAGAGCAGTTGATCAGTCTTGCTTGAGGCCTCACATGCAGATGTAACATCTAAAGGGAAAGTACCCATTCCAGAGAGACTCCAAATCTAAGAGGTTATGCAGAACATGTAAAGACACGGGTCAAAACAGACAAAAAAAGTTTAGAACAGCATAGTATCATCATTTCCAGATGAGGCTAAACATAACATCACACTCTGCCATCTGTGGTTTTAATTACATTGGATTTTTCAGAATCTTTACAGCTACTTCATGATATATAGATTTGCTTATCGCAGCAGTCCATCGTTAGTGATCTCATTACACATCAAATCAATTTTAATCTACATCGCTTTCTCCAAAACTTTCAATTTAAAAAGTATATTTATCTCAAAAAGCTCACTGTGTTCGATACATGCATAGGGAGTGGTAAATATGTGCCACAATCAGCATTTACTCAATTTCATAAAAGTATTCTATTCCTTAAACAGGACCCAGTAGTCAGATATTTCTTATAATTTCCAAACAACATCCACTGTTGTCCATAGGAAATACAGGGGCACTCCCTCAGTATTAAGGGGAAGAACCTCGTATTCGTTTTTTACAATCTCAAACAAAACAATGTATCTTGTCAACACCCTGTCTTATCTCTGTCGGTACAGGCACTTATTTATTTATTTACAGGAAAGAACAAGTCTCTTTTGATCACAAAAGAACGTATAATAGATATGATACCAGATTTGACAGGAAGCATCAAGCTATGTACAATTGGGGGAGTTTGAGTGACTTTAAATGGAACATACATTGTGGACATAAATAGATCCAGGACAATCAGCATTACACATTTTAAGTGTATGTAGGTGGTCCAAATTTGTTAGGGATGTGACCATGGAGTAAGACGTGTTAGAGTGGAAGGAGAGAAAATGAGGGACAGAGGCAGGCTAGAGGCAAGGGAAAAATGTTAGCGCAAAGGCAGATAAGAGGTAGGTCAAGAGGATAACTCTGTGGCAAGGAGGTAGACTTTCAATTTGGCTTTGAACAAATCAGTGTGGACTGTTTCTTGGATGTCTGTTGGACAAGAATTCTATGCAAGTGGAGCAAGATGAGAGAAAGAGCCAGAGGAAGCACAGAGCGCTGAGGTGCCACAGGGGAGTGGAGAAGGCAGAGCAGAAATTACGAGAAGGCTTGTAGAGTTGGATAGATGAGGATAGATACAGTGGTTCCTTACACTGGATAGATTTATAAACCTGGGGAAGAAATTTAAATCAGGCACCATCAGCCAACCAACCTGGTGATGGCAAGAGAAAGGAGGTGTGAAGTCAGAGAGTTAGAAAATGATCATGTTGTATTTGGAAAGCAGAGTAATTGGCAGGGAAGAAGAGCACCTCTGTTTTGGGATAGTTTAACATCCGAGAGTGCAAAGCCATCCAATATTTTATGCCAGACAGTTTGAAATTCTGATAGAGAGATCAGAGGAGAGTTTGGGAAAAGGGAAGACGTTTTGGGTGTCATCCACAAAGAGTGAATATGAGAACCTAAAGAAGGAGATTAGTGGAGCCTTGTGGGACACCAACGGTTACAGGAGTTAGTTCAGAGGTGTTATTTTTCCAGGAGACAGAGAATTGGTGAGAAGCTAGGTAGGATTAAATCCAGGCAATGTCTTGATCGTGAATCTGTAGAGAGAGTATTAAGGACATCAGAGAGATGGAAAAAGCATCAAAAGCAGTGCACGCATCAAGGACAATTAGGATAGAGGATCGGTTGGAGTGCTTAGTATAAGCAATGAAGTTGGAAACAGTCCTCAAAGCAGTTTTTGTGGAGTTACAGGAGTGGATCCCTAAGATATTAGTAAGACAGTTAAACACAACCGTTTCCAGCACTTTAGAGTATTGCAAAAGTAGAAACACAGGGTAAAGATTTGCCAGCAGATTTGGGTCATCCCCTTGCTTTTTTTAGGAGAGGGATGACCATGGCCATTTAGAAAATAAAGGGAAACCAAATGGATTTTAAGGATAGGTTGAAGAGTTCAGCGAGGTGAGCGGCCACTAAAGGGGAAATAGGCCTGACTAGCTGAGGAGCAAGAGGGTGTGATGGAGCACAAGAGGGTTTAACCATCATCCGTAGAGATAGGATTTCTTCAGTATTAGTTTCACTAAAGTGGGTGATAGAGACAGAGGATGATGGTAGAGTAGGCAGAGTGTAAAATGTAGGGAAATGGCATGTGAGGAAGGTCACAAGAGAGGCTCTTATTTTAGAAGTTTTTGTAGCAAAGTATTCAGCTAAGTCATTAGCTGTAAAACATCCTCTGTTCCACCATCTTGTTACAATACTGTAGCGTTCATGTGGACGATTCCCGGATCATTTAAATGTGCTTTCAAAGTATGTCCCTTTGCAGCAATGTTCATCATTCCATACTCTAAAAATGATTAAAAACCAAATCAAACATACAATTCTCAACAGAGGAACACATTTGGAGTAGTTGAAATGATCTGATAATGCTTGTTAAAAAATCCGTAGCATACGTTTATTAACTCCCACATCTCATAAGGGGTATTCTAAAATTAAATCCATTCATTAGTGTCCGCTAATCCTCTTATTTTAGAGGTGTTGTCCTATAGACACACAAAACTTTATATTTTATATGTTGCCCATCAGTATAAAAACAACTATAGTGTCACTATGACATATCTCACTAGTTATCAATTCTCATTTTCAATTTGTATACTCACAATCCCAGCTATTCCAAACCCTTGTTTTAGTAAACACATGTCTCTCTAATCCCTATCTCTGCTTGAGACATGGATTAGGGAAACCATGTCTTGGGAGGCTAGCTCAGGGGCAACGTGCTTGCCTTGGAAGCAGGACAACACCGAGCAATACAAGTTCGATCACCGGGTCTGCTCTTACAAACCTGTGGATATTCAGAGCGTTATAAAGCCTTGGAAGCAAGACAACACCGAGCAATACAGGTTCGATCACCGGGTCTGCTCTTACAAACCTGTGGATATTAGGCGCGTTATAAATAACCGGTTACAATGAATAACCAACTACAAATCTCATACACTTGTTTTTTGTTCTATTGATTGCTTCTCTTTAATATTCCCAACATTTCTTGATCCCTATATTTCTCAAAGTGCCACCACTTTCATCAGAAGTCATGCACCTGCTGGACCGTGCATCAGCACCTTTATACAATCACACCATTGAAAAAGGTTTACTAATCAAATACCACAAATGTTTTAAAGGTACACATATATGTTGTGCTTTTGATCACCAATTATGTGAATTTCTTTCTTCCAAATATTTTTTTGCCAATATTCTCTCATATGATGTGTGCATCAACACACCGCCTGACTCTTAGGTGTCCACGCAACACATATGGTGAAATGTTTCTCTTCCATGCACGCTCATTTTCTTCCCTTTTAGTGTTCTACGTCCTTTATTGACAAAGCTGCATCTTACGAGAAAGGGATATGCCGGTGTGAAAACTTGTCGACTTGTTGCATTTATGTAATCATCACATCTTGACTCCCACAGTATTTTTTAATCCTTCAACAGAACAACTAGACTGTGACAAATCTACTTCATACGGCAGACCTGTTGATGAAGGATTTATGCATATATAATAGTTTACCAGTTGATATCATGGTGAGATGCACCATCAAGGAATGTTGCCATAAATTAATATTTTAGTGTCTTACTCCCGTGACAACTTTCCCAAAGGGGATTATAGCTGTTGGTAGTCGGAAAGAACAATTGCCTGAGTGCAGTCTCTTGGAAAGTAACTGAATAAGGTGAGGGAAGTGACCATGATTGCAGCCTTTGAAAGATACTTCAGAATACTGAAGATTCATCCAACAAAACCAGAGAAGGAGCACTGCTTAAAGCAGATGACTGTTGCAGGGCACACAGCACTGCAACCAGAAAGGATCCTGTTTCAAGAACCGGTCTCAATTCTGAAAGAGAAGAATTCAGAGACTCAAAGAGTTAAATAAAATCACATAGGACAGCAGTTACAGTGCATCACAAAAGGTCTAGTTGAGTTGGGGAGGATGGTTAATAGGAAGATAATGGCCCAGAACAGTGGGACAAAGTGAAGCCTTCTTCTAGAAGGATAGGAGAAACCATATTTCATGGCAGGAGGAGCAATGATTGGAACCAGTGAGGAATTTAGTGTGATGTGTTCTGAAGCACCACTAAGATTCCAAGTTGCTTAGAACAGATGTAGTTCAGGGATTCAAGGGGAACTGGCCAATAAATACCAATTTCAAGTGAGACTGACTTGTAATCATATAATTTATGGGTAGAAACAGGGGGGGCTTGGAGCCTTCTTTTTTGTTAGAGGGGGGCCTGACTCAGAAAGGCAAATATAGTAAGAAGAGAAGAGTCATAGGCCATCCCTAATCTAACCGTATGTAAAAGGTAGGCTGAGAGAAAGCAGGAAGCCAGTGTATAAATGCTGGCAAAAAAGAGGGACCAGCAGAGGACATTTCAGCAAAATTATCAATTTATTCAAAACATTGTTACACACTATTAAAACAATAGGTCTAAACACAAAACCTATTTAAGAGTTTACTTGAGCCAAACCTCAACACAACATTGGAAATGTTTTTAAACATCACAGTTTGAAGTAGGTGGAGGTTAGTAACATATTGTGTGAAAAAGGGTTTGCATTACTACTTTGAACATATAGTAGTATTGGTTGCCATGAGCCTTCACTTGAGCGTAGTGATGTAGTTTAGTGAAGGGTCCGGACTTTCATCAGAACATGGTTCAAGGGGTTGGATTTCTTATAAAATATCAGTGGTTAGACTGGAAAGTATTTCAAGAAGGGCTGCGCAGTTTGCTAGGCGAAGCACTGTAGCCAGAGTCTTAGTCAGAAAATGTTTTCCAGGTATGAGGCTGGAGAACGGAGGCAGTTATATGCAGTACCCGATACGTTGAAGGCACAATTGGCTGTGCTACAAAAATTGTAGCAGTGCTGTTCGTGAGCCGTGAGCGCACTGCTCACGGCTCATGAACAGCACTGCTTCACTAAACTACATCACTACGCTCAAGTGAAGGCTCATGGCAACCAATACTACTATATGTTCAAAGTAGTAATGCAAATATGTTACTAACCTCCACCTACTTCAAACTGTGATGTTTAAAAACATTTCCAATGTTGTGTTGAGGTTTGGCTCAAGTAAACTCCTAAATAGGTTTTGTGTTTAGACCTATTGTTTTAATAGTGTGTAACAATGTTTTGAATAAATTGATAATTTTGCTGAAATGTCCTCTGCTGGTCCCTCTTTTTGCCAGCATTTATACACTGGCTTCCTGCTTTCTCTCAGCCTACCTTTTACATACGGTTAGATTAGGGGTAGCCTATGACTCTTCTCTTCTTACTATCATATCATTTATGCCAGAACATTTTAACCACACACCAATTCTGCTGTTGAATTACTGTTTAATGTATGCAGGAAATTGTGGCTCTGTCTACATTAGTGATCACAGAGGTTTTCCAGTAAGACTCAGCTGCAGTCAAGACCGAAGCACGCTCATTGTACTTACCATGTAAAAAAAAAGACCATTTGGCACCCTAAGCCACTGGTCTTTATAACTACTTCAGTTTAATCTTTGCTTTTTCCATTAGTATTTGCAAACCGTAGGACCCAATTATTAGAAGTGAGATGTTGAATGCAATGATGATGCCATATGTCCTTGAGGAACTGCTGTCCACGAGGCTGTAACACATTGCACACATGCAGAACTAATCTCGCACACCCACACACCAGGGGCAGTATGGATTATGTGGGAAGGTTTCTCTTTTAAGAAGGGCGCTAAGTAATTGCTCACACACGTTATCGTAAATCCTCTCTCCTTTTCTCTGAACACTTCAAACACATTCATTTTTTAAGAACACTGTACAATCGAGTTTCTTTAACCCTGTACTGTAGATGAGACTTTGTAACATGTCATTTTAGACTCTGGTGACATACAAGAGCTGCCAGGCTCATCCAGCTTGTGCTGTTGTGTCGTGGGGAATCCACATATTACCCATGAGCACGCACCATTGTTCCGGTCGGGTATAGGTGCCACTGCATCCAGGTAAATGCAAGAGAAGGCCAAGACAAGGTGGCAGCAGTCTTGAGAAAGTGGTAGAGAAAAAAGAGTGAGAGATAGAACGAGAGAAATAGATAATGGAATTGAGCAAGCTCCATTATCACTATGCCTTCTGTTCAAGTAAGCCAGTCAGTCTTGGGCTCTGGCGCTGGGATGTTGGCAGTTGGTGATAGTTGCTGCAGCCGGTATTCTTCAGGGTCTTTCCCCTCACTGGTTTTTGAAGTGGTTTGTATACACCCAACACTTCTTCAAAATCCCAGGCTTCTTGTTATGGGATGGCTCAGCAACCAGTAGTGTCACAGTATCTGGCGAGTTTAGGGTTATGTTGTGTTAAGAGAATGCTAACTTTTGCAGGACCACATGAGCACTCTTTGTCACTTTGTTATCATAGTGCCCGTGTACCATTACCAATTTGTAGAGAAAAGTGTCCAATACCGTTTGTAATTTGAAGCTTTTGCGCGCCTTGGGTAGTATGGTTCTGTCACCTAATTGTATGGCAAGTGGCTTTCACTTGCTTTGCACTGTGTGCCTCGTCTTGTAGTTGACGTTTCTGATTGTCTTGAAGTTGACCTCTTGAAAGTGGGACATTCCTAAATGAGCAACCGTGACGAACAGGAGGATGCATGCTGGTACTGAAGCTGTTGAGGGGCTGTTGCGTGGTAAATTCCCAGGAACTTGGTAATGGTTTGCAATAGTGGGCAAAGCTCTTTATGGACAATTTACTTCATATTGTTTGAGTGCTCGTAAGGCTTCCTCATCCAATTGAGACAGTTATCAGTGCAGGATCATTTTCTCGTGGTAGATTCAGACTTGCTTAACAAAATGTTGAAACTCTTGTCCTTAAAAGGTTTGTTCATTGTCAAAGTGCCAAATATAGGCTTGGATGTCATGTTCTGTGAAGATCTTATCTGGAAATGCTATGATGACTTATGCTGCCTTAAATAACAACTACTATAGGCCATTGTCACTGTGGACAGTCTAGAATTTGACTTCCTATTCCAAGATGGCAAAAGACAATTCTCACGTTCATGAATGGTTCCAATGTTTTTGTCTCAAGGATGTTTCCCATGACTCTTTCTACAAGGTCATTAGCCACTAAGATCCAGACATGTTGACAAATGTCAATCAGGTGGTACAAGAAGATGTTTCACGCCACAACCTGTCTGTGCTTTAGCAATAACCTTTGCATTGTTACTGTGAGCACTTCCAAAACCAGAACCTTCAAAATAGTTTGCGTTTTTTGACTAACCTATGTGAAAATGTGATTTCTCAACGCTTCATGGCTGTATGTGTCTCTTGCCGGTTGCAGGCACTCATCTTATAAGTACTCTTGAGAATGTTCTATTAGTCTGACAGTTAGTATTTGGCAGTGCATTTGCTGTTGGGTTGGCGACAGTGATGATCTGTTACAGGCTGGTATTAGACTTTGTATGTGCAATGTTGCAAGTGTAGCACCAATGCGCGTTTTATGCTGCTCGTTTAGATCAGATGTTGATGAAGAACAGGAGAATCTTGTGGCCTGATGACTGGATCCTGTGATGAAATATTTTCCAGCCCCAAACATTTGCTCGAACTCTCCTTATGTTTGGGTGGTTTTTGCATTGCTGCTGTGTCCACAACTATGCTGTTCCCCCTCATTTAGGAAAGTCGAACCCAGGTAGTTTTTTATTTTTTATTGCTGCTGTGTTAAAAACAAGGCTTTCTAACGCCTCCCCCCTTATTAGGAAAGTTGAATCTGGTTTTGCATTGGGGTAACTGTGGTACTGTTAACTGTGCCTCATTAGGCTCTTTCCCATTCTCTAGGTCCCCACCCCACTGGGAGTACTTTTGGATTAGCTCTCATCTTTCCTGTGTGGGTCCCTGCTTCTGTCATTCCTACACAAGACTACTCCTCCTTTGAATACCTTGATTGCAGGCTTTCTATCTCTTCTGCCCTCGCTTTGACTGTGGCCACCATCTACAGGCCACCTGGCCAGGTTGTCCTCTTCCTCTCAGAGTGGGGTGGCCTCTCCTGCCTCTGCCTCTCATCTTCTCCTGGAGACCTCAACAGCCACCTGGATGCTTCTAATCTATTTCTCCTCTGGGCTCTTCTGCAACCTATCTCTCTCTCTCTCTCTCTCTCTCTCTCTCTGTCTCTCTCTCTTTCTCTCTCTATCTCTCACTCCATTCTACCTTCTGGTCTGACACACTCGGCCAGACACAACTTGGATGTTCTTATCACCTCAGACATCCAGCTCTCTAACCCTCTCACCACTCCTCTCTCTTGGACTGACCACTTCCTGCTTTCCTCTCATCTGAAACTGTCTATCCCTCAGTCTAGGCCCACCACAGCCCTGCCACCGAACCTTCTTGGTCATTTGGCCCACGGATCATGTGTCAGTGCATACCTTTGCCTCTACTTTCTCTGCTCCTCCTACTCCTGTAGCTGACTCACACTCTAACACAGCCCTCTCTAACCTGCATTTTGCTATCTCCAACACTCTGGACATTCTTGCCCCTGCCATGAGAATCCATCTGAAGCCTACCTCCAAGTGAAACTCTTGGTATGACTCCGACCCCGCCACCCTGAAACGCAAGTGAAGGGTAGTTGAGAGGAAGTGGGGGGCTTCGGTCGCATCCTCTGCCAAACTGGCCTACTTCATGCTCAAACGGCAATATAGACTCTCTGTCCTGTCCAAGAAGATAGTCCACATCCAAGCCTGTGTCTCTGCAGCCTCTAACAACACGGCCAAAATGTGCAAGGAGCTAGCCAATCCTTCTGCAGTCTCCACCTCTTCTGTTCCCTCCCAGGCCCTCTGTACGGCTCTGGCCTCTCACTTCAACACTAAAACTCAGGACATCCTGTCCTCTTTCACCTGCTCCCCCTGTACCTCTCTTGGCCCCCCTCTTGCCGCCTCTCTGCCTCCTTTCTCCTCTTTCTCTCCAACAACACCTGACAACATTTCTAGACAAGTCCGATCTATGAAAGTGTCATCCAAACAAGTGCTCCTCTGCTCCTCCATCACCATCAAGGACCACATTGACACCCTCACTCCAGTCTTGGCTGATTTCTGCAATCACTCTTTCCCCACTGGATCTTTCCACTCTTTCCTCAAGCACTCCCTTGCGCACCCTCTCCTTAAAAAGCCTTTTGCCGACCCTACTTGTCTGGCACACTATCGCCCAATCTCTATCACTTCTTTCCTGGGCAAATTCCTGGAAAAGCTGGCCATCTCCCAGCTTCTGCTCCAAACTGAATCTGTTGGTTGGCTCCACGACCATCAGTCTGGCTTCAGAGCAGCCGGAGGCACGGAAACTGCTCTCCTGAACACCTGTGAAGATCTGCTTTCTAATCCTGATGTTAGCCTTCCTTCTGCTTCTTCCTCCTAGTCCTTTCCTCTTCTTTTGACACGGTAAATCACGCCATCCTGATCAATCGACTCTGTGAGAACCTGGGCATCATAGGTCAGGCCCTGGATTGACTGACCTCCTTCCTCCTGGACAGACCCTCCCAGGTCCAACTTGGATCCTTTCTCTCCAACACCTCTCTCTCTCCACATGTTCACAAGGTCTAAAACCTCTCTACCTGGCTCTTCAAAGTCTACTTAGCCCCTTTGGCCCACCTCATCTCTACCTTATCCTCTAACTTTCAGTGTTATGTGGATAGCATGCAGCTCTCCTTCAGGCGCCCCTCTGCCTCCCATCCTCTCTCCACGATTCAGGACTGTCGATCTCTGCCTTAATGTCATCCAGACAGAGATCCTTCTCTTTGGGACTCTTGCTCCCGCTTTCCCTTTCTCACTCTGGCCGCCCTCCTTGGGCCTCTCCCTTCACCTTCCTGTGAGGCAAAAAACCTTGGAGTCATCTTTGATTCCGCTCTCTCCTTCTCTCCTCACATCAGGGACCTTGCCAAGAAGACCTACTACCAGCTGCACCTCCTCAGAGGTATTCTTCCTTTTCTTACTTCCCCCCAGAATCTTACTGTCTGTAGAGCCCTGGTTCTCTCTAGGCCACACTACTGCAACAGCCTCTTTCTCAACCTGCCTTCCTCTACTCTCTGCCCTCTGCAACTAATCCAGAACAGGTCTGCAAGCCTTATCCTTGGACTCAATCCCAGGGACTGTATCTCCCCAGCCTGAAATCTCTCCACTGGCTCCCGTTGGCTGCAAGGATCAAGTTCAAGACCCTCTGCATCCTCCACAAGTCTTTCTGCCTGGACCCACACTACTTCCAACTCTTTCTTCCAAAATACCTTCCTTCTTTAGTCCTTCGCTCAGCTACCTCCAACTCCCTGATGGTCTGACGCTTTTCCAGGCAAAGAGTGGGGGTAGATCTATCTCCTCTGCAGGAGCCTTGCTCTGGAATGGCCACCCTGCCCCTCTCAAACTTTAGCCAGACCACGTTAAGTTCTGGAAGCTGCTCAAGTCTTTCCTCTTGTCTGCTTTCTCTCTGTCTCTCCCCTGCTGACTTACCTGTCTGCTGTGCCGACTGGTTGCTTGACTACCCCTCACTGGGTACCAGGCGTCTCCATGATAAATCTTCCCTGCACTGCCTCCCAGCCTACCGTGCACTCAGGGGTTGTAACTGTAACCTCTACAGCCCCCTGACTCCTTGCACTTACCCAGAGTCGCTCTGCCCTGGCTGCACTCACTCAGAGCAATTGCTGCCCTGATTGCCCTTCCCCTTTCCCTCTCCCTGATCATCATCTCTCTTCCCCCTGCACTTCCGCACAGATGCACTTGCACAAGCTGAATGACACAAGGCCTAGTAAGATCGTTTGTCTTTTCCTCCCTCTGCCCCCCCCCCCTGTTTTGTCGCGCCAACAAATACTTGTGTACAGGCGCGTTATAAATGACATAACATATCATACCATGTCTGTGTCTCTTTTCTATTACTGTGAAGGTGCGTCTAGCATATGACATGGGGGTTGAATCACCTTGATCTTTTACTTGTGAGAGTAGTGAATGTAAGCCAACAAAGCTTGCATCCATCAGTACTTCAGTGTGTACCAATGGATGTAAAGGGGGCAATGTGGTGTGCTTTAAGAGTGTTGGATTGGCAGCAGAGAATGCTTGTTAAATTCTGTTTTTCCTGTGCTGGTATGAGTCTGTCTTGTTGCAGTCATCTGGTGGCTTATAGAGTGATGGCCAAGATGGGAGTGAATGTTGCATTCTAGTGGCTGAGCCATAGGAAAATGTTAATCTCTATGATGGATGTTGCCTTGATTGGAATTGTGGCATCAGCCACTTTTTCGGTGGCTAATTAAGCTCTTTCTTGCATCACAAACAATACTAATATTTCACATTATGATAATTGCCCCAGATGAGAGGAAACCACTCACAAAACTATCACAACACAAAAGTAAGAAAGCAGATATGGGTAATTTGCAAAATAGTAAGCAAGCCATGATCTTAGATTATTTAACGAAGATGAATATGAGCTTTTACTTATTAGCAAAGGCATCATGCCTGCAATATGTTTCCTACCTAAAAGGCATACGAAATTTAAAATGATTCCAGAAATGAGACGTAGGGCCTGATTTACAGATTTTTTTGAACGCGTACACACCTCCGTTTGTCGATTCATGGAATTTACTTTGCGTGCAGTCGAGTGCTTTTCACGACATTCCACGGAAAGTTTGGGACGAGCTTACACATAAAACTAAATATGGGCGGGATATGGATATTTCCCACTATCCCGGCAAAATGAGGAAGAAAGTGGCCATGTTGAGGGACGGGCCAAGCAGTGTAATCGCACGCCCATTCAAGGGCAAACCAAACTGAATTCATGGAACCCAACGCACAACCTCACATCAGGAAAAGTTACACGCAAACCTCGTGGACTCATTGCCACATGATAGAAGGCGCAGAGCACCATGCACATAGAATCCAACAAGCAAAGGTAGGGTTCACGTAGCAATTTAGGGGTGACATCATGTAATGGAGGGGCTGATTGAAGTTAGAAGTGGGCATATACAGATTAGCGGTGTGCAGCCGGCATTTACGGGGATTCACATGAAGATTTACTGGATGCCGACTTGAGTTACGTGACAAGTAACACATTTTTTCAGGGTGAAGTTAGGAGTTACGAGGGACTGTATGCAATGTCACCAGGGTGCTACCTTGATTGCAGGGGGATGCCCCGCAGTATTGACGGGGTGCATGATGGTGGGGATGCGGACTGCCCGAAGGTTGGTATATGTAGCAGGATCTGCTTTGCGTGGGGTCATGTCATGTGCGTTCCGGCTGCTACTTGCGCCCAGAGTTACTTTGTGGTTGAAATTCCATGAATATGTAAAACGTGCATAGCATGCTTTTGGGTACAGGTACCTGCAAAGAGATATCACGCGCATAGTACTTTGCAGTGTCTATGCACTTTTTCTATCAATTGGGCCCTTAGTATGAGCGCTGAGGTACGGGTGCCAGAACCTGCCTCTAAATTCTATTGGTAAGGGGAGACAATCCTACCACAACCAAAGCAGTTCAGGATAAGGCAGAATACAAATGCATCATACACAATGTATAAGGCGAACACTAATAAATGAAGCAAGCTTCAGATATGGTCAGGGTTTCGAGATGGCAGTAATGAACAGCAATAGAATGGAATGCCATAAGATCAATAGGCCTATTGTCATCAAACGTTCAGCAGGAAGATGGTCCGAATCAGAAGTTAAAATTGGTTAAAATTGTCAACACTATCAGCATACATACTGATTACCAGTTTGGAAGCAGATTATGAACACCTATAGGCGCGATGGGACATGGAGCATTACATTCAAGATATGACATATCTCAAAACAAGATAGTCTGGCAATACAAGTTACACAATAGAATATAAACATGGATTTATATTTAACTAATGTATCAATAGCGACTGGAAGTAGAATTACAGTGAACACATAGCACATCATTTGTGTCTCAACTTTCATGAAATGTTATGAGGATGGGCAGTGTAACTTGCAGTTTACGGTACTAATTCACTTAATGGGAGTAATGATGATGGTTTCTTCTCGCAAAGAATCTAAGTTTGAATGTCACTAACCACTAAGATGGCCACTGTTTCTCACAAGCTACAGAGATATGGACGTGTGCATGCATCTCTCAGAATGTCTACAGCGGACTTCATAATGTCAACCCAAAATGGCGCCAGGCATGCTATGGACGATAATTGGCATCCCAATACAGGAGATGTACTGTAACGGAAGGTAAGAAGGGACATAGAAGCCTGCAGTTGTTTGGGTGAGTTCATAAAATACATACTTAATATGGTCTGAGAGATATTGATTGAGATCTCCTTTTTTCACAAACAGAAAAGTACTACGTTTTTCAGACCCCCACCGAGCGAATGTAGATACGTAAACTACACAGAGAGAAATATATGAAGATTCCCAAGGTAAAGGACTAATAGTTTCATGCAAGCTACTAATTCTTATGATGCATATTGTCACGATGTATAGTGACAGGCTCATTCTTGCTTATATATCCTCTACTAGAGATAAAAGAATAATTGAAAATGCAGTTAGGATAATCATCTGACAACAAAAACCATACATGAGGGAGGAAACATATGAAAGGTATGGGATTATGAATAGAACATTGTAACTTTAAATGCCTATAGTGAGACATTAGATTATATAATAACTATGCACCAATTATTTCATAGGACAGCACAATACCAAATTGGTTTAATAGTCAATTGAGCTACAATGATTTATCATAATCAATCCATGAATATTTGATGACCACTATATATAGGATGTGCAATATTCAGGTTTAATATCAACCACAATTATTAACATGACTGATTGGTTCAGTTAACAAAGATAGTGGTCTATAAAAATGTGTGAGGATAGGATCTTTTCAATGAAAATAAGATGCACCATGGTGACAATCAAGATCCTGCTGTTTTTGTTTTTTTAGATTACAGGGAGGGCTTTTCACCACAAATAGGAGTACTTGCAGTATAACTATTGTCATTTAAAGGTGTAGTAGACTAAACATAGCTACAACTACAATCATGGGATAATAGACAATTCATTATTTCGTGTATCTTGACATTACAACTCAAACATTGGTTGGTTTGATGTATGGAGGGCTATGTGAATTTCTATATAAGAAACACGCTTATGTGGAATCACTATAATTTTTGATCTGGTCAAAGCATGTTATTAGCCTCACTATAGCTATATGACCTGATGAAGAGCAATTTGTTTTAAACAAATGTATAGTTTCATTATTTTACAGAAGTGTTAGAGTGTGTTAGAGTGTGTCACTATTTGTCCGATTTAACTTTATCCAATCTTATTTCATATATATTTGAAAAGAGAAAGAACAAAACTGTTGTGGGCTGAAGGCTCAGGAGATGCCAAAAATTAAAAAAACTCCACAAGTAAGTAACATGGAAGTTTATTAATGAAAACATACAGTAGAGGCTGGACACAGTAGTGACAAGGTCCTGGATGACGCATTTCATGCTCACCAAGTGCTTGTTCACACATGGGTTACAAAACAGCAATGGGGTTTATATTTCAAGTCCTTCTTGATATTGACAGCGTGAATGAGTGCAACCGAGAAGATGTGTTATGCAGGCAGACATATTGGAATGGAGGAGAACACAAGGCGTGCAAGGCAATGCCCTGTAATGTCTAAAAAAACAATACGGATAAAATATCTAATCACATATAAAAGGAGATGCATGGTACAATGTATTAGTAAAAAAATATCGAGGGAACCAGCACTGTAGTGTATCAATGAAAGTAAAAGCACAGTTAACAATAAAGATGCTTATGCATTAAAGAGCAAAAATATAAAGTGCAAGTCCATGTGCATATTTGAAACCACGTACTGCCAAGTTCAGAAAGCAAGTCAGTGTCAAGCTGATGGACAGTTAAGATAAAGTACAAGTGCCTGCAGAAAATACCAGCACAGAACGTTATAAAGTGCTAATACAAATAGCTGCCATCTGAAGTGCAAATGCATAAAATGTCCAATTAACAACCCTCAGTTGCAGTTACTTATGAGAAAGAATGTCAATCTCCTTGAAGCACCATAGCATCTAACAAATGACTGTGATCCTCCAAACAAATAATATATACGCTGTAAGCCTGCAATTCAGAGAACACAGGATAACAAACACTCGGAACGCCAGAGGAAACCAACCAATACTGGCGTCATGCCAACACTACTGTAATATAATAAAAGCAATGTAACCCGTATCCCTCGCTGATACAAAGTATTGGACTGCACGGAAAAATGTAGACTGAGTCATATGGATGGAATAAAGTGGGGGAGAGGCATAAGGCCTGTCAACACTGGGAAGCAAACAACAATGTCCAACAAGAGGGAACCGGGATGCAGTGTGCAGGGAATAATGACTCAATACAGGAAAGAAAAAAGCGAAGAAACCCATAACTCACCCACAAACAGGAACAAATACGATGGAAAAAGATCAAACCCAAAGTACTACACAGCCTAAAAGAGCAGCAAAAGAAACAAATGTCAATCATGTAGGACGTAATGAAAACATTCAAACAGCATATCAACGGATACACCATGAAGAAAATATGAGTAAATATCAATAGAACATAACCAACAAACGAATTATATATCAACAGAATGGAGTTCAGTCTACATACATCAATAGAGATATTTAGAAAACATGAACGTATGTGCAACATCCAACCCACTCAAGGACATGAATGGACACAGAACAGTAGGAACTATACAATTATTCATCAACATTATGACTAATAGGCACTTTAGTAGCAAAATCTAAAATGAATTTGGTCTCGAGCTGGCACAGCCGAAGACCTGTTCCCCTCTGGGATGTTTGACTATATGGGCAACCCCAAACAAAGTCAATAACTGGGAGTTGTTGTCATGTTGCTCCTTAAAATGCTTAGCCATGGGAAACGAGGGATCAGACGTTTTGATGACTCTCAAATGCTGGAGGATCCTAATCTTTAATTTACATGTGGTGCTGCTCACATACAATTTGTTGAAAGGGCAACAAAAAGAAAAGACAACAAAGGGGGCATCACATGTGATGAGCTGTTTGATGGGTATACAGTGATAATAATAAATTCACAATAAAAAAATACTTTTTCAGTGAACACAAAATAACAAAAAAATATCAAATTTTTGGGTAAAAGTATATATGGGGGTGGGGTAAGGTATTCAAAAGGGGTGAGGGGGTTGCAGTGGGGTAATAACACTATGTAAATGGGAGCTTGGTTGGTGGGGGGAACCCCAAATTGAAAAACAAAAATAATTCTATATTTTCTGCTATTTTTAATTCACTGAAAATGTTTCATTATTAGTGAATTTGTTATAAACACATGGAACCGTTTCATAACCCGAGGTAAGGCAGTTATAGGATGTGTGTGGGATTTTTGTGCAATAGCACTGGGGCATACTTTGCACTTGTGATATATGACAAAACTAGCAGAGGACACAGGGAGCCAAGCATTGTTAGTAAGATTCTTGGTAAGAGGCTGCAAAAAGCTCCAGACCAACTTGTCCTTCAATGAAGGTTCCCATCTGTATGTCAGAACAGGACGTGATGAAAGTAAAGGGGATATGCCTTTGTCCATCTTAATGGCATGCCAATGCCTCTGGACATTTTTTCTCACATTAAGCGCAGAAGCGTCAAATCTCACAATCAACCGTGAATCATCATTGACAGTAAGCTTGGTAAGTTTGTTCATATTAAGTAAGGAATCTCTATGAAGCAATTTTGCCTTCATGTATGCACTTTCATTGACACTGTTAGAATAACCTTGTGATAAAAAGTTATGGGCGGCTGCAGAACAACATTTGTCAAATTGTGTGATGTCTGAGCAATTCCTACGGAAATGTCCAAATTCCACATGAGGAATGCTCCTCTTGTAACTAGCCGGATGGCTACTGGTGGCATGTAATGGGAGACGTGAGCTGGTCGATTTCTTATTTGGAGAAGTGTGTAGCCCCAAAGTATCCAAAGTTACAATGACATTGAGATCCACAATCTCACTGCGGCTATGACTTTCAGTGAAGATCAAATTCACACTATTGGTTTTGATGCGTTTGACAAAATTAAACCAACCACATTCGGTTCCCTTCCAAATAGCAAAAACATCTTCGATGTACCTCCACCACGCCACAGTCTACACGGGAAAAGTCTCAGGTTTGATGTCAGACAAGAATATAGCCTTCCACCAACCCATTATGAGATCGGCATACAGTTGAGCAAAAGTACTGCCCATTGCTGTCCCACGCACTTGATGGAAATAAACACCTTTGAAAAGAAACATATTATTACAAAGGAAAAATGTCAACATCTCCAAAATCATAGCACTGTGCGACAAAAAATGGGCGAACGTGTATCCAGAAAATATTTACACGCATTAATGCCCACCACATGATGTATGGATGTGTACAATGACACAACGTCCAGGGTGGCAAACATCAAACCCTCTTCCCATGGAACCTCATTAATCTGTTGAAGGAAGTCCTTGGTGTCCTGTAAATAAGAAGATGACACTAATAGAAAAGAAATAAAAGTTTCATCAATAAAACATGACATATTCTCCAACAATGATCCAGATAACATGACAATGGGTCTTCCAGGTGAACGCACTAGAGATTTATGGATCTGAGCAGAAAATAGATGGTAGAAATGGTGAAAAAAGTGGGAACCACAACTTTAAGCATACCCTCATCCAAAATGCCATTCTCACACCATTTAGTGAGCAATGGCCTCAGTTCAAACTGTATCAAAGAAAAAGAATTAGTGGGCAGAGACAAATAACACATTATGCCCTTAGTTGCCCCAGAGCCTCCACCACATAGTCATACCAATCCTCCATGACTATGTTGGAGCCTCTGTCAGATGGTTTCATGACAATACCCGGCAGATTTTGTAATTCCTGTAGAGCACTCAATTGCACCTGCGTTAGATTGCGGCATGCAGAAGAAGCTAATGACTGGTGTAATTTCTGCAAATCCACTACACACAGTGGGCATGGGGGGTTGAACTTGGATGTACCATTCAAATGAGAGGAAACAGACCAGTCAGAGTCAATATCGAACTCTCCAAAGATGATATTAGCAGGATCAAATGATGCATCCTCCAAAATGGCCAGTGATTCTGTGTCAGAAATAAGTAGTTTGGGACTCCCTGCGGGTATCGATTTTATGACCTTAGTCGGATTGGTGGCAAAAAACGTTATCAATTTGATTTTACGAAAAGACGGATCAAAATTCAAACGGGTATGTACGTAATCAAAAAATGCGGTAGGACAGAAATTGAAGCCTAACTGTGAATTGGTCACTACATGGGTTGACAAATGAATCACCTGAATTTTGACCAGGGATTTCACTTCTTGGTTCAGGCCCCAAAGCAAGGTTATCTGCTCTGAAGATCTTTGTGTGAGTTGTTTCCCACGTTGACCTTGGCAGGTTTTCTTACAGCTGACATGTTGCGCCCTCTGCCTCTTGTGTGACCCCTGCCTAATTTCTGAGTTTTGCCATCTTGATACAGAAGCTGCATTTCCTCTACAAAATTCAGTCGGCTTGTCATTTTCAGAGTTAGACACATCTGATTCTGATGATGTAGTCCTCACATCCTTAGGCTCAGATGGAATCAACTGTGACTTGAACGTATTGTGAAGGGTGTCAAAAAATTTGGCAAATGTGTACACCCTTCCCATTTCATAATAAGTTTTGTCTCGTATAAACTTCTTATGTTTCCGTTGCTTAATTTACTCCTCATAGGTTACCAGATTGCCATCAATATCAGAACACAGTTTATTTACATCTTCAGTTGCTGGAATGTCCTTATGTTCAGATTCTGTTGCCTCAGTTAATTTCAAAGCCACAGCGCGATTCACCTAGGCATATTTGACCAAAATATTTACGAAATGTGTTGAACATTCTTTGCTAGCAAGACCTCATTCCTCAAGCATAGCTTGGTCTTGATCTACGAATGAGGGGTTAATCATTATGCGCAAAGCCCTAGGCACTCGCCCAATGTGAAGATAATTTGGGAGGGAATGTTCCTCCCACCACTTAGATATCTCTTTTCACTGATGTTTTTCGATTTCTCTTATCAGCGCCAACTCCCTGCTGATCGCTGGGTCAGACTGTTTGTCAAAAGTAGTACTGGATCCCTTCGAAACATCTTGCTGCTCATTAAAAGAGTCTGCGCCTGTAACAGGCAAGCTGCTTCCCTGGTGCCCTGCATACAGTGTGAAAAGTAAAGGGGGTGGAAACCGGCACTCAAAATGACCCGACTAACTGAACTAAGCTATGTAGCAAAGCAGCTGTGGGATAGCTGGTGAGCAGAATGGTGAAGCAACAGTACCACATGAGTATGAAGGAGATGCTAAAGCAGCCAGCCACACTTAACGTAATTGAGGTAATGTGCATCCACCGACAAACATCAGCCTCAATCCAATGACAAGCTCTGCAGGATCTCGGCTCTCACGAGTGCTATGGACCAACTCTAGTCAACAGAGGCTCCGTGCAAGCCCACAACACGTGAGTAGGACAAGCCATGCCAAACAGTGATTTAAAAATCCCTGTGCTGGTCCGACATGCAGCGCACCATGTGATATACAAAAAGTCAAAGAACGAACTGGTTGTTGACAGTAGGACCACACTCCAAGGTCGAGATATGCCAAAAAATAACAAAACTTCACAAGTAAGTAACATGGACGTTTATTAATAAAAACACACATACGAGGCAGGACACATTAGGGACAAGGTCCTAGATGACACATTTCGCACTCACAGAGCGCTTGTTCACACAAGAGTTACAAAACACCAATGAGGTTTATATTACAAGTAGAGTCCTTTCTTGATGTTGCCAGCGTGAATGAGTGTAACCAAGAAGATATGTTATGCAGACAGACATATTTGAATGGAAGGGAACACAAGGTGTACAAGGCAATGCACTCTAATGATCTTAAAAAATAATGTGGCCAAAGAAATGCAAGGTATGATCCATCAGAAACAAAATATCGAGGGAACCAGCACTGTAATGAGTGTCAGGTGTATGGATAGGTCTAACAAATTGCAATTGCTAGCAGCAGTGTATCAATGAAAGTAAAAGCACATGTAACAATAAAGGTGCTTATGCGTTAAACACCATACAATATAAAGTGCAAGTGCATATATGATACCATAAATGTATATATGTATTTTTTTTATTTAATCAAGGCTCAAAATGGTTTACAAAATCGAAAACCTTTAGCCCATTGTTCCATGCAAACTTAAAATCATTCCTTTTTTCATTCAGTTAAAATAAGACAATTCAATCCTTCCAAATTCAATGTTATCAAATAATCAAATAAGGTGGTGACTATCATCCTGGATTATTTATCCCAACCACTACCACTTCATTCTAATCCAGCTGATTTGTCTTCCACATTTTCAATTTGTGATAGTTCATCAATTTTCTTGAAAATTGCTCTTAAGAGTCTTACTAATGCCAAATTAATGTGCATTTTTCCCCTTCAATCAGGATTCGCCACCATACATCGATTTCCCTAGTATGGGAGTTCCGCAAGACCTCACCCAGACAATGTTCTCGTTCTTTTCTCAGACCCTAGCATACCAAAGTCAGATGTTTCAATGATTCCCTTGAATCCAGGTTTCGGCATAATCTACATTTAACGGTTCCACGTGACTTCTCCCTCCTGTGGATTACTTCCCTTGTGGGTAAAATGTTTAGGCGGAACCGCATGTATTGTGAACAAAAAAAACAATTTGGAAAAAGTCTCAAATATCTTGGCAATCTATTAACCTTCTCTGGCCTGACCAGAAATCATTGTAGTTTTTATGCTTCCATATTTCTTCCTGTGTCTGTATCCAGTCTCTTATGAATAGTTTTTTTTCGTTTTGGCTGGGTTATTTAATAAATCTTCTTTTTTCTCATTTAGATCCTCCAGAATGGCTTCACACATTTTTGCCATCCCTGTAAGGTTTGATCAGTTCGATCTCTCATTGCCTTGTTGATGAGTTTATTGAATGGCTCAGAGATAAAAGATCACTATTTTATCTATTTACTGTCCCTCCTCTGCTCCACTTCATGATATCACCTACTGTTCACAGATGGTGTATATCTTATTAGATGCTGAAATCTAACACTGTAAATTATGTAATTATACAGCTGTACTCTATTTTATATGTATGTACTTATCCGGCACACAATCCTTACTGTATTTTTATTGCATTTTATGTGAAATCCCTGTAATTATCCTATGTATCTTTATTGCATCTTATGTGAAATTCACTGTAAATATCCTCAATAACCTGTGCAACTACAACCTCTAAGTAATCTTGTTTCCTTCTGTTCTCCTGTGCCCTAATACCCTTGGTGCGCATTACAAATAAATAAACAAACAAACAAACAAACAAAGCCTCCCGATAGATTCTCCTCAAAGCATTTCCGATAAAATGAAATAGTTTTCTAGTCAGCAATCACTTTTAAAGAGGTTAAAGCCAATTCTTTCCTTATTATCAAGATTGGTAACGACTTTGGAAGCTGTAGCACTGACCGCCAGAATACTCCCTCTAAAATGGGCCATATATTTGCTGGTAGAAAAAAAGCTGTTTCTGCGCCATAGGACAAAATCAGAACCCCTTTCATCCTATAGAAAGTTATCAACAGGATCAAAGTAAGTTCACAGTATATTCGAAGCAAAATCTTTCCTTGCACCGCCAGATTAATAGTTTTTCTTCTCATCAATTCTACTCTCGTCGCATCGCATTTGCTGTTATTAATGCAAACTCCCAAGTAATTGATGGAATTCACCTCCAGTATTTTTTCACCTTTTAAGAACCACCCAAACTTATTTTCTTTGTTGCGATTGCTGTTAGGGTTGCTCAAGCTTAATATGCGCGATTTGTCTGTGTTAATTATTAGATCATTCGAGTCTACATAGTCCTGAAGGGCATCTATCTGATGCTGTAGGCATATTGGGGGAAATGAGCGTGTTTGCTGGAACGCCTCATCGATATCTGAGACAAAAAGGTTGTATAATTCTGGTGCCAGGGGGCAGCCTTGTTTCAGGCCCGTCTTGATGGGTATTTGATCTGACAGTAGGCTGGTTTTATCTAACCTTACCCTGATGACCGTGTCTGTGTATTAATCTTTAATGTTTTCTGATAACACCTCTGGGCAGTTCCATTTAGCCAACTTGTTCAACAGTTTTCCTCTTCTGACGGTGTCGAACGCCTTTGATAGATCAACAAAGGCAACAAATATTTTCTAGTCCTTAACTCTGACAGTTCTAGCTTTTAAAAGATTGATCAAAAAAAAATTAGGGAGGTGCCTCTCCCCTTTATGCTCCATGAAGTTAGGGCTTTCAGTAAGATTGACACAAATACCTTTCCTGCCACATCCAATAGGGCTATAGGACGATAGTTGTTTGGATTTGTCCTGAGCCCTTTTTTTAAAAATTGGCACGATTACAGCCGCCTTCCATGAGGTTGGAACTTTTCCTACTGATAAGATGTATTTAATCAGATGATGGAGAAATATTGCCCAATGTCATGGATTGGTCTTCATTATAGCGTTCATCAACCCATCTGGGCCGGGTGCTCTTGAGTTTTTAAATTTCTTTCTAATTGCTTCGATTGTCTCTATTTCTATGTCTAATTTTGCTTCTTGTTTTGTACAGCATAGCTTTTGGACCGTCCTTGTGCTGATCTTTTCTTTCATCTGTGCATAGAATTTACTCCACGCTGTTGCTGTTACAGGATTTGCCATCAATGCATCTTGTGGGGCATCCATTTTGTTAATGGTTGCCCACATCTCTGCGATATATGTATTTCTAATTTTCTGCAACATGTTCACCGCGTCTTAATTTAACATTGTTTTTTAGTGAAACCAATTACTGTATTTTTGTTTGAGTTTATGTATTTCCTTTGAGTTTCCAGGATGTGAGTTCTTTTTTAGCTGCGCTATGCATTTCTTTAATGTTTTCTTCTGCTCCACTATTAATGTGTTGTAGGCATGACGATTTGACATTTTCGGTTTGATAGGTCCCCTTTTAAAGTCTGTTTTATTTTCCTTTAGTAGGGGAACATGGTCTATATTGTGTTTCCCCTCTTGGGTTTGTATGTGGATTATGCATTCTTTTAAATTTGCATTCAGCGCAGGGATTTTGTCCGGTTGTATTCTAAATTATTTCTTCACAGAATTATTGACACCATATTCCCGTAAATAGCTCTTGCATTATGACTGATGCATATATATATATATATATATATATATATATATATATATATATATATATATATATTTAATTGTAAATTTCACAGGATAACCTTATCATAGAACTCATGTCCCTGTGTCCACAAGTAGTCTTTTTGTTTTCGGTGTAGAACTTTTAGGGAATATAAAGGAAGATTTCCCTATTGTGGATATGGACAGTGATACTGTGAATATAAATGATGGTTCACAACTACCATGTTAATGATCTTAGTCTTTCCAATACAGTGCATCCTGCATAATATCAAGGTAGCCCATTACGAAAGAGTGTTGTACTACACAGGCTATTATGAGTTGGTTGAGTACAGCATTTTTATGTTTCACAATTTGTGATTCTTTTTTTGTTTGCCTTGTGTACATTTTGTTACCTGGGCATTTGAGAGTAAGCTACCATTTTGTTGTTCTACTTGGTAACATTGCTTCTCTGAAATCTGTTCTGGTGTTCTGGCGTCAGTGTCTATTTCTGTACTGTGCGTGGTAAAGCTGCAAAGAGTTTCCACATGAATCTTGGCCTTCACTGGTGGGGATACCAGATTTCTGTAATGGGGGTTACCTACTGAGCAGTGTTTTCAACTTGACTCTTACTATGTGATCCTTGATATTTCTGCTGCATTTGAATCTAAACAGAGGGCTGCCAGAGAACTTTTCAACATGTTTGTATTATCTTTTAATGACATAGAGCATAGTGCTCAGAGTAACGCAGGTTTAGTTGTTTTATTACACCTGTTTAATTTGAATTTCCCTAAAGAACTCACATGGCAACCTGAGCACAATACTAATACAAAAACAAAAAAATGATTCTAAGGCATGATAATCATACATATCATCTAATGAAAATATGAAACACAAAGAAGAATTCAATAAGATCTGTCCATCATTTATTCTTGATGTCCAAAGTAATTTATGCCAAACAGATAAGCACAGAAGCAAACATTTACTTTCTTATGGATTACAGATTTAATTAGGATGATAAGTAATGTTTTCTCCATCCACATCATCAATGTTGAGAAAATATTGTGCAGGGTTAAATGGACAGATTTATTGATTATGATATTTAGGGGTCGATTCATGGAGCAAACGTGCGCCGAAAATCCCAGCGCAAGCAGGCGCAAGGTAGCGCAAGTGCGAGAAACGCAGCGCACGCGCACGTTTGCGATTCAAGGAAGACGCTGCGTGTGTTTCCCGCTGTCCGTGCGCCCAATCCAGCCATGGCGCACACAGGCATACACGGCGTGCGCTAGGCGCACAGCAAAAGCGCACATAGCGCGGCAAACACAACCAAAGTGTGCGGAACAGTGGGCGTAACACGCGGAATGGGGAATAACGCGTGAAAAAGAAGGCGTAACTGGGGAAGTACTGCAGGGAACTACACGGAACGCCCACACGCACGCGAATAACCCGTATTCATGGATTCGAATACGGGAAACCCGCGCACGGCAAAAAACGCACACAGGCGTCAACGCGTTCGCCACATGAAGGCAGACGGAAGCGTCCCCGCGCACAGTATAAAAGTGCGCGCAAACAACAAACACGTATATACAGCTACGATGAATGCCCCATTTGTCGCAGCACTGATCGTGGGACACCGCAGGAGGAGGAGAATAGCCAGGGCACGCATTTTCGCACCACAGACAAGCCTTTTTGGGATGCCTGATGACCAGGTCTATGGCAGGTATAGGTTTCCACCCTACATCATCCTAGACCTGGTCAGGGAGTGGGAAGATGACCTTACATCCCCCACCCTTTCCTCCTAAGCATTGAGCCCCTTGGAGAAGCTGCTCAATGTCCTGCTTTTTTTGGCCACTGGGTCATTTCAGCGGACTACTGCCATAGTGGGGGGGGTCTCACAGGCCACGCAGTCACGCTGCCTACACCAGGTACTGGCAATCATGTCCGCAGGCATATATGCATGCCCAGAACACCCGCAGAAAGGCAGGCCGTTGTCCTGGATTTTTTCAGGGTGGCACACTTCCCCAAAGTGCTCGGTGCCATAGATTGCACCCATGTGGCCCTACGTCCACCTAGGGCCACTGAGCACATCTACCGAAACCGCAAGCACTGGCATTCCATCAATGTACAGGTGGTATGCGATGCAAAGGGAATCATCACCTCTGTCTATGCAAACTACCCTGGCTCCACCCATGACAGTTTCATATACAGAATGTCCGCCCTGAGCCGCGCCCTGGAAGCTTGGCAGCATGGTGACACATGGCTCCTAGGTGAGTACAAATGCCCTTGCACATGCATGCATGTCACACACACACACACAAAGAAACAAACCCCAATAATCACAACTATTTACACCTCCCCAGGGGACAGTGCCTACCCTCTGAGCAACCACATGATGACGCCAATCCGGAACCCCACCACACCACCCCAGGTAAGATACAACGCCGCACATATTGCAACCAGGGCCATAGTGGAGTGCACATTCGGAGTGCTCAAGTCACGTTTCCGCTCCCTTGACTGCTCTGGCGGGCAGCTAGTCTATGCACCACCAGCAGTGTGCAGGATCATTCTGGCAGCATGTGTCCTGCACAATGTTGCAACACGGCAGGGCGTCCCGGTGGACATGGTGGTGCCCCCACATCCCCAACCACAGACACAGGCGCTGCCCATGCGAGGGGACAGGGCACGTGGCGAGGAAGCCCGGAGCCAGCTTGTGGCCACATTTTTCACCTAAACTCCCACCCCTGCGGAGTGCACACAGGCCTGGCACATACCAGGTGACAATCGATGATGACAAAGAGACAGTCAACTGTCACAACCCTACCACCCTGAGATAGTTGCCATGGAAGTGACACATTGTCTGCATCCCTAGCTACTTAAACACAAGCTATCCTGTGTGACTAAAAGGCACACATATGACATGACATGATATGGCCTATACACAAGTATTTCAAGGTGCGATGAGGCAGGGAGGGGGAACAAGGGTAGACACACAACGGTACAACTAGGCCAGGTGTCATTTAGATTGTGCAAGTGCAGGGGTAGGGGGAAGGGAAAAGTGCAAGGGGAAGGGGAGGGGGGAGTGCAGTACAGGGTAAGTAGACCAAAAAACAAATACATAGGCCAGCTGGTGGCAACTGCAAAGTTAAGTGCAGACAAGTGCTGGGAAGGGGGGGCTGTAGGGATAGAGAGACAGTACCGCAGTGCAGGGGTTGCCAGGGAGGCAGTGCAAGTGGAGAGTGGCTGGGCCAGGGACCGAGGTCGGTGAGAGTGGCCCAGTTGCAGATCCAGTTCAGTTCCAGTGAAGAATTTAGCAAGGGAGAAGCAGCGAGAAAGCAGAAGCAAAGAGGAAGGTCTTGAGGTGCTTCCTGAACCGGAGATGGTTCTCCTCAAGTTCCAGTGAGGCAGGAAGGCTGTTCCAGAGGGAGGGCCCTGCCACGGAGAGTGATCTACCCGCAGCTAGTTGCTTTGAGAAGCGGATGACCCTGACATGCAAGGTGTGAATCACACACACCTGCAAAACAGGCCATGGCCATCACTGATATGTCACTCAAACCCTCCCAAACCACAACATGACATGGCAAGCAATACCCATACACCAACACAGTAACAATAAGGCACACATTACCATGTCCAAAATGTACAGTGGCATCAGACAATGATGCCTGACCTGGAATCAGATGAAATGACTGACCAACAACCTCCCACCCAAAATAAGTCATTTCCAAATGCATTACAAGAGTTGTAGACGTAACATAACAATGAATGCCTGTCTACATGCACATTGTGCATTGAAAAATCAACACTGCAGCTTCTGTGTGCTGTGTCCTACTCCTGCAACACACTGCTCAGCGCACAGCACAGTGAACAGCCATTGTGTGTGATGCACACCCTGAGCATCACATCTAAGCGACAGACCACATCAATAAGCAAATTAGGCATGTACAGGATCCATAATTGGTCACAGAACATGTGCTGCAGGGACACAGTGGGCACCAAAAGGCAAACAGTGTACACGTGGATATGCAAGGGTGGTAGTACATGTAGTGCATCAGAGTGCAAGTGTGTGGGTCAGCAAGGACATGCACTCAACATATGCATGTGCAATCAAGTGACCATCAGTGTTCTCTACACATCACATGTGAACATTCACCATGTGTACACCCCAGCATGTCAAACCACAACTATCCCCTCGCACCTGAAAGGTAAACACAACACATGAACCGGCATTGATCAGCAGAACACAACATGTACATAGGATACCACCATTACAATGTCAGGGTTCGCATCACACTGCAGGGAAAGGCAACTATAAACAACAACCCCCCCCTCACAAATGACCATGACCCACTGAACAACTGCACCTGGGTCATGGAGCCTTCAACCCTCAATTCCACCTGGCCACAGGATCACCTTTCCCCTTCGTCACCATCTCCCACCTTGTGTGTAAAAAGGTGCCTGCACCCTCAGAATCCACACTCATTTCCAAAATCACTAAATCCAAGGCATAAAAACGAACCAGAACACCCTCCAGTAGATGACTTGACGTAGCAGTACCTCACAAAGGCCAAGTACTACCACAATGATGCAACAACCAAGGTAGCACAGTAAAACAATGTCACAACAGGATGTGAACCATGTGTGGTACATAACATAGAATGATGCACCATGAACGGATGTGTACTGTCACAGGTTCCGTGTACAGGCGCAGGAGTGTCACGAAACAACCACCCCCACCGTGTCCCGGGTGCCTGCAAGGTCAAACTCACACAGGCCCCTGAGACCCTGGTGGGGAAGGAGGGTCAGGGATATGCAGTCGGGACAGGTGTTGGCACACTGGATAACTGGAATGAGTGGCAGGCGAGGGGAGGAGGAATGACACATGAAAGTAGGGAATGCACGAAAATGTACTACCTGCATGAACACATACACAATCCAAACAAACTTGGACATCATTGTCATGGCCTTCTGTAGTCCAGGCTTAGGAGTGGCACGAACCAACCACCCCCTCTAGGGTTTTGGCGCCTGCAAGTTTGGGGCTTACACAGGCATCCGCAACCCCAGCGGGGAAAGAGGGTTAGGGAACGTTGCTTGGATAGGTACAGGAAGCAGGAACACCGGGTTGAGGGTACAGGGCTCAAAATTGCATAGGATTCCGGCTGATTAGGGGGAAAAAAACATACCAAATTGAATTACACATTCATCCATGCATTAGTGCACCCCCCAGCAAGCCTATGCAGAGCAGTTTGAAAGAAAAACAACAAGACACTTAGCTCTGGTTTTGAGTGCTGGCCTCCTGCCTGCACACTCTCAGGTCCGGTTACAGGAGCACTGCAATGCTGCAAAGAGAGCCACAGTCAACAACCTGTACGTGCCAATTACACAAAAACACACCACCAAACATGCCCCATAGCAACAAACTACTCTACAAACAGACAATCTGGTGTAGATGCTTCGTACCCATATATAACATTACCCCTGTGATGGGTCATACACAGTCAATGCAGTAAGTCAGCCGCCGGTGGGTGCATGGCAAATGGAACACCAATGTGTCACAATTCACACAACATGCAATGTTCCCTGGGTAAGCAGACATACCTATATAGCAAGCCATGACTTCAGAGCAAGTTGTGTACCACCATGACCGAAACAAAGTTGGCAGTGCATTTATCATAATGTACATGGAAATGAAATGCACTGCACCCGAGTATGTCCCTTGCTGTATGTCCCTGTGAGCTGCCCCTTTCCATATCTCGGAAGGCTACATGGTTGATACAAGTGCCTCGATGGACCTTGGTGTACCGGAGGCCCCTGCAGGTGTCCCAGACAATCTTGCAATCAACAGCCATCAGTCCACCAACACATCTGAGCTGCATTGTGTGCTTCAACACCAATATTCGTCCAATCTCACCCTCAGTGCTGTGACTAAGCCTGCATGTGCAACTCGCCTGGTGCAAGCTTTGCTGTGTTGTGGCCCCCCTGTGCTGCTCACCTTGCCTGGAGTTCCTTGGAACACGTCAGCAGTTCTAGGATGTAGGTCTGCAATCCCTGTGCCTCTGCTTGTGCACACATGTGCATGTGGGCACCAACAAATGTGTCCAGAATTCCGTCGCCCAATGGGCCATATCTGCTGGCAAAGGTGCTCTGGAGGCTCATCCCCCTGCAGAAAGGGCATGAAACACATGATTAATGCTTCAAAGTCATCTGTGTGTGTCTTCAGGCATCTCATTACTTGACCATGTCAGAGAGTCACATCATAAATCACACCATCAGTCTGTCTTTCACATCCAAAGTGTGGAACACTATCTACAGCATGAATTGCAACAAGCACGTGTACAGTAAAGATAAGAAACATACTACACAATGCATAGCAATGAATGTACACATTAACCATGAAACACCCCATCTAGCAAAAGCTGAACAGTGGACAATAACACCAAAATCATCCCCACTAGGGGTGTCAACACAAGTCACACAGCACCAGACATGCCACAGATATGACAGTCCAAAGCCCTTGTGTAAAAGGTTGTGACACCGAACCATCCTTGCGAGCCCATGGATAAGGGAGGCAGGAGTGGCATATGTGAGTCAAGGACCCCAAGCAGCAAACACATACACAAGACAAGCCTGAAGGGCCCAGCTGGAACAGACAGTGGATGCCTTCAAAAGCCACAAAGCACCGCACCGTCACATGAAAGCACAATAGACAAGCAATTTTAAACTATATTAACTAATTACACTAACTATGGAAAACCTACATTACCTAATTAAACTAACTATCAAACAGAAATAGCCACATACGACCCGGGGGGGAGGGGAGGCACCCAGGTGGGGGGAGGTACAGGGTGCTGCTCAACATCCACATGCGATGATGCTGAGCCAAAAAAAAAACCTCCATGGGCTCAACGCCTGCACAGCCCGACCTATGTGGGAGATAGATGGTCGTCCGAGTCTGGCTCATCCTGGAAAGGAGGACGTGGCACAGTAGCCTGGCCATGCCTAGCCGCAGCTTGCCCCTCGTCGGCAGCAAGTCTGCCGGAAGGGTGAGCCTGGTTCTGTGTGGCGATGTGACGTAGGTCTGCATGCAGAACCTTACGTGATACACGTGCTTCCTCTTGCAAGATAGCACATGTAACACGGAGTTCCTCCTGCAAGGCCTGGTTGGACAACCGCTGCACCTCCCGGCAAGCCTGTAGCTCAGCCGAGATGGTACGCTCAAGCTGTGCAAACCTCTCCTCTGCCCGCTGCCTCTGGGACATCATAAGGACACCCAGAGTGGATTTGAGGGAAGCATACTCCTCCCTCAGGGCATCCATGTGCGCAGAGACGACATTTCAGCCTGGCGTGCCCTGTCTGAGGCCGCCATGCCCAGCCTGAGCGAGCGGGCCATGGACCATGCCGCCTGCTGCTGGAGAAGCACCTGCCTAGCAGGGGGGAGCACAGATCGGGCCACACGCTCCATGCTCTCAGCGATGTTCTCCATTGCTGCCCCCTGCCGTTCTGAATTGGCAGTCATGTCTTGCTCCCACTCAGTATACTGCGGTTGCGTGCGGTGACTGCATTGCCGGGCTTGACCCCTGCGGGACCCAAGGACCGGGGGTCCTCGCTGTGTTGGCACCGCCCGCGGCTGCACGACTACATGCCCCCGTCGACGTGATGTCCCAGGCACATCAGTGATTGGTGTGGAGGGTGACCCTGCGTCCCGATCCACCACGGGCGGAGGAACCAAGACTCTCTGATCCCTCAGTGCAGGTGTCGCAGACAGAGGAGTGTCCACATCAGAATCACTCACCCCTGACACATGGACTTGATGCTCATCCAACTCAACATGGACGTCAGAGTCGTCATCAAGGCTGGACTCATAGGCAGCCAGAGACAAGATGGACTGTAGCACTTGGGGGTTTTCGTGGCCTACCACCCCACGACCCCCACTAGTGCCGGGTTGATGTAGTGGTAACAACCCTGTGTCTGGCATGACAACACCATCCTCCGCCTCCATTGAGTCATCACCTGAAAAATAGAGAGAAAAAAAGGTCACTACATATGTCAGAATCACACAACACACACACACACCGACAGCAAATGCATCAGGCAGACATGTGATACACAACATATAACCTGGCATGCATGCTGGGTCAACTTTGAATTGCTTCTGTGATCAGACCTGTTGAAAGGTGGCAGTTTCCATGGAGGTGGGTCTATGCAGTGCAGAAAATGTGTACGCCACTCACTACCTACATGTACAAGGACTCCATGGTGTGTGCCAGGAAATGTGAAGGCAGTGCAATGTCAAATTCAGACATCACATGCATTGTGCATTCAATGTGTACCATATCTAGAAGCCAAGCACCCCTCCACCCCAGTACCAAAGCAGGGATGCCTAGCATGGTATCAAAAGGCTGACCATACACCTGTGTATTGACAGGCAGTGTTGACTGGCATCAACAGCTTAATGTGATTCAAGTGACAACACTGCAAATGATGCTGGGACAGTACGCAGAACACATGATGAAAACTCTGGATGCCGCCCATGTGTGAAGAAGACACAACAACAGTTGGACAGAGTCATTGGCCATTGAACAGGCTGAGGCCTGTGAGCCACACAGATTGTCAGACCCTAAACATGTGTGCAACGCAGGACTGAGCCACAGTTAACATGGGAAGGCTGATGAGATGGCAGGCAATGTATGTAACCAAGGACTTGTATTACAGTGATCATCCAGTCAAGGACACATAGGGTCATGCGTGCAATGCACATGGAGCATGAATGGGCACTCATGTCCCTGCGGGACATCTGACCTATGCACAGTACAAGTGAGATAGCCTGCATCAAGTACTAAGGCTGTACCACACGGCATATGTCTGGCAGATTCTACGCTGGAAGTTAGCATCTACACAGGACGCATGAACAAGAAAGTACACATTGGCAAGATTGAAGCAGACCAGTGCAAAGGTGGAACTGGGGTGCAGAGTGGCGGAGGAGGGGCAAGGGAGCATGCCTACATGGAGTCCTCGCATGCAGGCAGAGGAGACATGCATCACGGAAGCATTGCATTACTTACACATCAGAACCATGTACACGTCACATGTAGTGGCAATCATGCACAACACATCCCACAAGTGAAACACACGCGTCCTCAACAAACACGCATCAACACTCACTGGACTGGGCATCAAAGTCCAGCATCTCTCCCACTCCTTCGACCAATTCATGTGGTATGAACTCCGCAACGAGTGCCTCATGCGGAGTGTGCACTTCCTCCTCTGGTGCAGGCCCACCGCCAGTCACCAGAGTCAAGTTGTAATTAGAGGCACGCTTAGCCTTAGTGCTGCATTTGATGTCATTCCAACGCTTTTTGCACTCTTGCGCCGTGCGCACCTCATGGCCGAATGAACTGACCTGTTCCGCGACATGCTTCCAGTGGGTGTCACGTTGGGCAGCCGTAGTCTGACTATTGGCACCCACTAGCATGTCACGGCTGTGGCCCCGCACGTAGTCCACGAGGAAGTCCAGTTCCTGCTTGCAGAAAGGCTTCTTCCTCGATGTGCAGGAGGTCGTGGCTGTGTCTGGGGTCCCAGCCTGTGCTGCAGGTGCAACCTTCCTCCTCTTGGACTGTGGCGCAGACCCTGGCTGGCTAATGCCGCCCTGACCAGTATGGCCAGTGGGTTCAGTGGATTGAGCCAAGGGAGTGGCAGGTGGAGGGACGACCAAAGGCCTGACTTGTGTCAGTGGCAGCTGGGTGCCCTCTAATGGACCCTGTGCAGCAACATCAGCTGTGGCAGGGTCATTGACCGCAACAGTCCTGGTTGGCAGACTCACAACCGGGGTGTTGTTGGGTGCATCTGCCCCTGCACTTGCCAACACCCGGCTGTTCGGGCCAGCAGATGACATGACTGCCCCAGGGACACGTGTCTTGGTCTGAGCAGCCTGGCCTGCCCCTATGGTTTCCCTCCTGGCTTGTTGGAGATCTACTAAGGGCTCCTCAAGTGCCAACGCAGCCTGCGCTGGCAGACCCTGAGCCTGGGTGGCGGTGTCCACAGCTGCACCCGCAGCTACCAGTCGATGGAACAGACTGCCGGGTCACACGGGCGTCAATGCCAGATGCAGAAGCTGCATCCCCCGGAACCACAGGGGGTGGTGGCATGACTGCACCGACACATGAACATTGTGCTTAAGTGGTGCACCCCTGCCTCTTCCCCCTCTGTGGCCGCCCTGGACACCCTGGAGTCCCCCCACTCCCTGGTCACCATGGCCACGTCCCCGACCACGCCCGCCACGAGGAGGACGCCCAGCTGAGGCGCCCCTCACCTTTGGTGGCCTCCCAACCATGGCACAGATGTAGTAGTGCCAGCACAGATGGAGTGGTGCCAATGGGAGTTGTACACCACAATTGACCTGGGCAATTGGGGTGAAGGGGGTGGGAAGCAAGATGTTAACAGCCCCCCTGCACCTGCAAGGCTGTATGTGACCCCGGTGATGTAGTGACGGGTCACGCAACGCTCAGGCACCCCAAAACTGCAGTAAAACTGTGCACACAACCCTGCAGCCTACGTGCGTGGATTCAACCTCCCGCAGTACGCGGTGGCACCCAGTAACACGAATAACGCATACGCGTGCAACACGCAGGCTACTATGACATCGAAAATGAGTGCGATATACAGGGGTACCCGCAGTGGGAAAAAGAGCGTGTGCGACTCACCATCTGACTAGCGCGATGCAGAAAAACATGCGTAGCCAATACCCCTGCCAAAAGAAGAGACACGTCCTTGATAGCTGTGAAGTTGTGATGGTGCGCGAAACAACAGTAAGCAGCAACACACATCGGTCTCCACGAAAGGCACGTACAGCGAACTGCTGGGCCCGCTCACCTTTAACGCGTGCTGAGGGAAACGCCCGTGCGCGTCACGTGACTTACGCGCATGGTCCCTTTCCTGGGATTACACACGGACATGCAGTTTTTCACGCGCGCTGAAATGCCCATGCACGCCTGCGCACGTCACGTCACAGGGGCGCTTGCACTTGAGGGGCCGTCTGTCCAATGAAATTGCGTATGCGTGCAGACGCGCTTACGCGCTAAGGGCCTTTCCTCGAATTACACGCTGACGTGCAGAATTTTCACGTGCCAAATCATTCCGTATCAAGCTGGCCACGCGTAAGCACACAGAAGACCACGCTACTGCCCAGAAGGCCGAATTACTGCCCCCCAGAGCCCCGAGCACACTCCCACCTGCCATCTGCTGCTGCCTGACTGCCTGCTGCCCACGTGCCCTGCCATTTGCTGCCTGCACATCAGCCAAGGGTGCTGTTGCTGTGACCAACCCTGCTGGAACCGAAGACTCCTGACTGGGATTCCATCGCTCCACAGACCAGCCCCAGGACCCAGTTGCCCACCCACTCCTGCCTCTGGGGTTGTCATGTCGGGCACTGCAACATCTGGCACCACTGACAACCCCCGGCCAGAGAGGCAGAGGGGCACCAGCTTCAGTGCCAGGGAAGTTGGTGTCCTGGTGGAGCAAGTCCTGGGGCAGTATGATGCCCTCTTCGGAAGTTCCCGCGCCGACAAGGAAGGACGGACTCGGATCTGGACGGACATCGTGACTGCCATCAACGCGGAGGGGGTGGCAGTCCGCGACTTCCAACATGTCAAGAAGCGCTGGGAGGACTTCAGGTCCAGGACCCTGAACAAGGCCCGGCGCCTCTTGAAGGCAGCGGATGCTAAGGGGCGCCGGGGCCACTTGTCGGAAGATCAGATGAGGGTCCTGGAACGCATATCCCCAGCGCTCCACGTCCAGGTCCTTGAGAGGCAGACCCGTCTGGAGTCGCGCGGTAAGTGTACATGCATCCTGATTGTGAGCTGTGCGTGTGGTGATGTTTCAGTAGTGTGCAGGTTGCACATCTGTTTGTATGGGGTTGAGTATGGGTGGGGGTGTACAGGGCCGTGAGGCTAACACATGCGAGGGCTGTAATGTGTGAGACATGGATGGTGCTTGTGTGTGTAGGCTTGCATGCCAAATGCAGTTGTGTGTGCACACATGTTTGGATGAATGTGTATGTAAGTAGACATGTTCGTGATGTCACGCATGTATGTTGTTTTCAGCTACATGTATCAGCACTGTGTACATGTGCATTTGTGTGTATTTGACAAGGGTGCAACAGTGATGCAACATGGATGCATGTGACAGCGGGATGTGGAAGCCTGATTGGCAGATGTGACATGGATGGCCATCTAAACATTGCGACACTTGGCAGAGGTGTACACATGCATGCAAGTGTGGTGGTGTGTGTACATGTGTAGTGCACTTCCTGTGTTGTGTGTGATGTCTGGCTCAGCTTTGCCTGCTCATGCTGTTGTATGTGTATGGATGGTGCTGGCAGTTGCAATATGGCTGTGGTATGGCTCATGTGTGCGAGTTGAAATGACATGTGTGTTGGGGATTGTGATGGCATGTCTGAGGTTTGCCAATGCCACTCATGTACAACTGTCATGTGTGTATGTGTCCATTGTACAGTGCCCTGATGCCTGTGTTTTATTTCTCCCTGTCTGCAGCGTCAACTGATGAAGAGGGCGGAGAAGGTGCTGTGGAGCACAGCGGCGGGAATCCCACCGCCAGCCGGAGACGCAAGGCCCTGCTCCCCTCCCAGGTTGTGATCTCGTCGGGGAATGAGAAGTCTGGTGCCGCGTCCCAGGCCGCAGCTGCCGGGGGGAGGTCCAAGAGGCGGAGGTTGGAGTTGGACTCCTCGGCAGCAGAAGGGGCAGCTGGGACCCCACAGGGCCCAACGGGGGAAGATGGCACGGAGTCATCCAGGTTGGTGGGGGGTTTGGTGGAGGAGGAGGCCGTGCAAGCAACAGAGACGGGGTCTGGAGGTGGGTATTCCACTGGTGCTAGTGGTGCAGTGCAGGACCAGGGACAGGAGGCATCACAGGCCGCCGCGGAGGTACCTGTGTGCAATCCTGTCCCTGATCCTGTCCCTGCATCATCTTGCACCAGCAGGATGCCTACGTCCAGACCCGTTTTCAGGCAGGGGATGAGCTCACGACAACTGGCCTTCCTCTGCCTGCGGACGTGGCTATCCGGGTCCGGGTTGAGCCTGTCCTGACTGGTGTGGCGTTGCATCAACGGGCCATGCGAGGTGACCTGCAGTCTTTTCGTGAGGAGACTGCACGTCATCTCGAATGGCTCGTTGACCAAGTCGGCCTACTGGGACAGGTCACCCAGGCTGGATTCCTCCGTTTGATGGGGCTTGCTGCGACCCCATCCTCAACTGAACCCCCCTATGTGCCAGTCGTCCTCCGTGCCATCTTCCCACCCATCAGTCACCTGGGTGCCCTGTGGAGCTGCCTCTGACGGTGCGGCCAGGCTGGTGGAGGAGGCATCCCTGCCACAGTCGGGAGTCGGACGTCCAGCAGTGGTGGCCACATCAACGACTGCACCCCAGCCAGCGGAGGATGTGCAGGCAGCAGGAGGCAGTGCACGAGCAGAGGCACAGCAGCAACAGCAACGTGGTTGGAGACACGAAGGCTCGGGGCCTTCGACATCGGAGGGGCAGTCATCGGCCGGAGGGCAGGAGGACCCAGGACAGAAAGTGTCTTCCGTGTGGCAGCGGTTGGGCCACGCCATAGATGCGGAGCGGCAGCAGGCGGAAGAGGCACGGCTCTCGATGGTCAGGGCGGAGAACTCCATGCGGTGGGCCCTGAGGCGGGCCGAGTGCCTCGAGGTAATCCGCAGGGGGTTGGAGGCGGACACGTCGACGGCCCTGCGGACCCTCGGGGCCATGGAGGAGGACCGCCTCCGGGACATTGAGCAGGAGTTCGATGATGCCCTGGCCCGGAACATCCAAAAGTGAGCCGTCGGACTAGCCCGCTGCCCTTGTACATAGTTCTGTAGTTAGTGTTAGGTTTCCTTTGTTTTTGCATTTTTTTTTGGACCTTTTGGACAATGGGCCACATTTTTGTATATAGTTTTTTTTTATTAGGTAGTGTTGTTAGATAGGTTTCATTTCTTTTGTTGGGATCATGGACCCTGGCTTGTTCATCTGTACATAGTTCACTGTTGGATTTTCTTTTTATTTTACAATTTACCCATGGAGCAATGGCTTTCAATTATAATTTTCCATTGGATTTTCTTTTGTGGACTGTGACTTTGGACACCATTCCTTTGGATTATGATTTTTGGTTTTGCATTTTTTCACAGACATGCTTCTTTTTATTTTTTTACATTCCCATTTCTGTTTGTTTATTTTTTATTCAATTTATGTTTCCTTTAATACATATTTTTTGATCAAACTTCAATGCGTAGTATCATCTCATTGGTTTCATGCATATAATGATATGGGTTTTGAGATTCACTGACACCCATTGGGTGTATGTGAGGGACATGTGTTCATTTTCAAACTTGCAATTGGTGTTCTATCATGTTATTGCCATTTCTAAGTGGGTGGATGCAATACTCGGGTGGGTGTTTTGCATTTCGAGGCTGACCATAGGGACCAGGGATCTAGATTGTGATGACATGTTGGCAGGGGAACATGAGTTGGGGCCTGGTGGAGGGTGCACCACAGTGCTGGGGGGTGGGGGTGCAGGGGAACATGAGTTGGACATGAGTGGGGGCCTGCTGGCAGGTGCCCCACAGTGCTGGGGGGTGGGGGTGCAGGGGAACATGAGTTGGGGCCTAGTGGAGGGTGCCCCACAGTGCTGGGGGGTGGTGGTGCAGGGGAACATGGGTTGGACATGAGTGGGGGGCCTGCTGGCAGGTGCCCCACAGTGCTGGGGGTGGGGGTGCAGGGGAACATGAGTGGGGGCCTGCTGGCAGGTGCCCCACATTGCTGGGGGGTGGGGGTGCAGGGGAACATGAGTGGGGGCCTGCTGGCAGGTGCCCCACAGTGCTGGGGGGGTGGGGGTGCAGGGGAACATGAGTGGGGGCCTGCTGGCAGGTGCACCACAGTGCTGGGGGGGTGGGGGTGCAGGGGAACATGAGTTGGGGCCTGGTGGAGGGTGCCCCACAGTGCTGGGGGGTGGGGGTGCAGGGGAACATGAGTTGGGGCCTGGTGGAGGGTGCACCACAGTGCTGGGGGGTGGAGTTGCAGGGGAACATGAGTTGGGGCCTGGTGGAGGGTGCACCACAGTGCTGGAGGGCGGGGGTGATGGGAGACATGAGTTGGACATGAGTGGAGGCCTGCTGGCAGGTGCCCCACAGTGCTGGGGGGTGGGGGTGCAGGGGAACATGAGTTGGACATGAGTGGGGGCCTGTTGGCAGGTGCCCCACAGTGCTGGGGGTTGGGGGTCCAGGGGGACGAGTGGGGGTGCAGGCTAGTCCCCCGTGGTGTGGGCTGCCTGCAGGGGCCGTGGAGGTTGTGGAGCGAACACCTGGGAGGACCCACACGGCCAATTCACGTGTAGTACTCCACGGAACCCCTGAAATACACGTACTCTGCTGATGTTGCGTGTGAAACTTCCCGCGCACCCCAAGATACACGTACCCAGGACATTCGCGTGTGGAACTTCCAGCGCAACCCTGAAATACACGTACCCTGCTGATGTCGCGTGTGAAACTTCCCGCACACCCCAAGATACACGTACCCAGGACGTTCGCGTGTGGAACTTCCAGCGCACCCCTGAAATACATGTATCCTGATGATATCGCGTGTGAAACCTCCCGCTCACCCCAAGATACACGTAGCCAGGACATTCGCGTGTGGAACTTCCATCGCACCCCTGGAATACACGTACCCTGCTGATATCGCGTGTGAAACTTCCCGCGCACCCTAAGATACACATACCCAGGACATTCGCGTGTGGAACTTCCCGCGCACCCCTGATATACACGTACCCTGCTGATATTGCATGTGAAACTTCCCGCGCACCCTGAAATACACGTACCCAGGACATTCGCGTGTGGAACTTCCCATGCACCCCAAGATACATGTAGCCAGGACATTCGCGTGTGGAACTTCCAGCGCACCCCTGGAATACACGTACCCTGCTGATATCACGTGTGAAACTTCCCGCGGACCCCGAAATACACGTACCCAGGACATTCGCGTGTGGAACTTCCCGCGCACCCCTGATATACACGTACCCTGCTGATATCCCGTGTGAGACTTCCCGCGCACCCCAAGATACACGTAGCCAGGACATTCGCGTGTGGAACTTCCAGCGCACCCCTGGAATACACGTACCCTGCTGATATCGCATGTGAAAATTCCCGCGCACCGCGAAATACACGTACCCAGGACATTCGCGTGTGGAACTTCCCGCGCACCCCTGATATACACGTACCCTGCTGAATTCACGTGTGAAACTTCCCGCGCACCCCTGATGTACACGTACCCTGATGAAATCGCGTGTGGAACTTCCAGCGCACCCCTGAAATACACGTACCCAGCTGAAATGACGTGAGGTACTTCCCGCGCACCCCAGTGATACACGTAGCCCGCTTGCCGTGCTGGTACAGGGTTGGCGCAACCCTTTGCACTGGATTGGGGATTTTGATGGCTTTTCCCTGCGCGAGAGGCGTTCTTGGGGGCATAACTGGCGCTGCTGCAGGGTCGCTGTGCCACTGTGCGCCACGGCTGGTTTTGGTAGCTGGAATCCATGAATACGCTGTGCGCGGAAATGGATTTTAGCACACGCGGCTGGCGCAGGGATTTGCACGTGCACAATGTGCGCCAGCTGCTTGTGCCACTTGTGCGCTAAATTCTATGAATTACCCTCTTAATGAAATATCATTAGGAGCTATACAAATATTGTATCCCAACTTTTTAGCTCCTATTATTTTTAATTGGCAAAATCAAAGGAACCCCAGATAACAAGAAGATAAGAACTAGAAAATGGTGCCCTATCTAGCCTCAACTCTATAAACATTGCATAAAGCCACCAGCAAAGACACTTATAACTACAATTACAATAATTCATTTTCAGAAGGAGAACTAAGGTAAAATGATATCATGATAATAGTTCACTCTTTTCAAAATGACAGATTACACCTGACACATGATCAGGTTGCAAGATCAAAAGAACTAAAACTGGTAGTAACAAGTGGGATTACACCTTAATTCAGTGGTCTTCAACCTTCAACCCCCCAGATGTTTTAAACTCACATGAGTCCTCATGACTGACTATCCTGGGTAGGGACGGTGGACGTTGTAGTCCAAAGCATCTGCAGTTGGAGTTGATAATGTTAAATACAAATTCAGTTTAACATTTGTGGATTTGCAGACAATGGGGGTCATCACGAGTTTGGAGGCAGCCATGGCGCTAATAGCGCCATGGCTGCCTCCAAACTCACGTCCGGTTCCGGGTCCTCGGAATGGGAACTTACCGGGTCATTCCAACCTTGGAGGACCCGGTAAGGGTCCCATAGGGCTCAATGGGAATGGGGAAGGAGCTAATAACGGTCCCACAAATAGCGTGCTCGTTATTAGCTCCCTGGTCTCTTTGGGGCTCCCTCTAAGGGCAGCTGGTAAAACCAGTCGGCCTTAGTGGGACCCGCTAAGGGACCTTGGAATGCGGCGGTAGGGGGTTAACGGCACTGTCATCCTTACCGGTGCCGTTAACCCCCTACCGCTGTACTCATAATCACCCCCAATGTCATTCAATTATATCAAGAAATATGAACATGACTGTTCTCCTGATTCCATTTTTTGTTTGAAAAGAAGACAATATATATACATTAATTATTTCTCTTCCTACTGCATTGCCAACAGAAGGCACATTAGTAAATACGAATAAAAGAGTGTGGTTCTCACGTCCACATAAGTATTTTTGATTAATATTCTACTGTGTTCTATTCTGCTATGTACATATTTATTAGAGAATTTTGGTAAGAGGCAAGTAGATGTTAATAGAATTAAATTATTTTTTATTTAATATAATGTGGTTTAGTTCAAATAACTATTTTGCATATTACATCATATTATAATTATAAAAATCGTTTCTACTACATATATAACAAATTTGTATTCCAAAAGTACTTTTTGTTCACAAACCTTAAAAAAGAATCAAATAATGTTATATCATTTCATATCATTCATTAGATTTTGTACTTTCTCAAAATTAATCAGTGCCATCTTCCATACATTTATTAGTGCAATCATCAAAGTTATATTGCATCATTTAAGACAGTATTTCCTGAAGGGACCCTCACCAAGTTCCATGTGGTTATGCAGAAAGCGTGACCTGTCATTTGGTTGGCAAATTAGTTTCCTCTTCTTCAGATCCTAAATAGATTCCTCATATGGAAAGGGATGTCCTGTCTGGATTCAACCTGTGGGCATTCATTCATTACCAGGAACAGGAGGGTTGACCATGGAATAAATCAAGACAGGACATCCCTTTCCATATGAGGACTCTATATTGAATCTGAAGAAGAGGAAATTAATTAAATTTACCAACCAAATGACATTGAATGATTACTAGGGTATCGAGACTGAACAAAGAAGAATCTAGGAAACTACTCTCACCAAATATTCAGCTACAACTAAGTCTAACCTACTCTTCAAGGGAATATCCCAATCTACCTTAGATGCCCTGAGAAAGACCTTGTCAAAACACGTGTCAGATATGATATGATAGTTTATTTATATAGCGCCTGTACACAATGTGTTTCAAAGTGCTTCAAGGCAAGGAAGGAAAAAGGCAAAATACAATTACATTCTTACAGGCCATGAACAGTTAGGATGTGAAATTACCTATCATACTCGGCCTGACAACATTTCAGATAGTGCAAGAGCTAAGACATAGATAAGGAAGGGAGGGGGAGAGTGGGAAGGAAATGGAAACAGACAGGTGACTTCCGTACTAGGCTTGACGACATTTCTGGTAGAGCTGGAGAAAACAAAAGGTGAGGGAGAGGGGTTCAGAAAGGAAGGGAAGAAACAAAAAAACAAGCGACTCTCATACTAGGCTTGATGACATTTCAGATAGTTCTGTGGGGGGAAAACAAGTAAGGGGAGGGGTGAGGAGACAGAAGAGGTTGCTATCATACTAGGTCCAGGGACAATTCTGATAGAGTAAGTGCATAGAAGAAAGTAAGGGGAGGAGGGCAGGAGATAGGAAAATGGAGAAAGGGAGAGGAGGAGAGAACAGAAAGTAAGCAGTCAAAAAGAGTGGAGAAGCAAGAGGGGAGAGCAAATACAATTGCAGAAGTCAGTAGTAATACATAATGTTGCAAGCCTGGATACAGGATGAAGATGGGAAAAACATTATTCAGGGCCACCATGAGAAAGGGTGACGCACAGTGAATCAATGAAGTCTATAAAAGTCAAATCCAGCATTGGCCACAAGGTGGTGATGGTGAAACCAGAATGTATCAGGACAGACTCCTGCAGAAGTAGGCTGGAGGTGGGGCAGGGAGAGCAGGGTAGAAGAATCAAGCAAAACAGGCAACACCTGTGTGTGAGAAGGGAGGCACAAGGGAACATCACGGGGGACCAGAGGAGTGGGGTTGGCCTGTGAGGACAGAGGGGGTTGGTGCCTGCTAACCTGCTGTCTGAGCAGGGGGTCGGGCCCCCGATCCTCCTGGTCCGAACAGGTCCAAACAGAAATTGCCCTTTTCTTTGACTACCCTTCTCTTCAGATGCCCGGACGAGAGACCCCCTTGATCTAAGAGTTAAGAGCAGGAAGGAAGAGGCAGGGCTAAGAAGGTGGGCAGTGCTTAGGCCAGGGGACCAAGATCCACTTGCACCTGCTCCCCATCGGCAAAGGAAAAGAGGCTGGAGGGCTCCTTAAGTAGGGAAAAAGAGTGGCAACCAGGAAGGCACCAGGTGGGAAGGGCTTGCTAAGTGTGGAAAAATCGCAGCAACCAAGAAGACACCAGGTGGGTGGGGCTTCTGCCAGGTGACCAAAATGCACTTGCACCTGCTCCCCATCTGCAAAGGAAAAGAGGCTGATGTGTTCCTTAAGTAGGGGAAAAGAGTGGCAACCAGGAAGGCAACAGGTGGGGCTTAGGACAGGTGACAAGAATCCACTTGTACCTGCTCCCCATCTGCAAAGGAAAGAGGCGGGAGGGTTCCTTAAATAGAGAAAAAGAGCAGCAACCAGGAAGGCACCAGGTGGGCGGGGCTTGCTAAGTGGGGAAAAAGAGCTGCAACCAGGAAGGCACCAGGTGGGCGGGGCTTAGGCCAAGTGACCAAGATCCACTTGCACCTGCTCCCCATCTGCAAAGTAAAAGAGGCTGGAGGGCTCCTTAAGTAGGGAAAAAGAGCAGTAACCAGACAGGCACCAGGTGGGCAGGGCTTGCTAAGTGGGTAAAAATAGCGGCAACTAGGAAGGTAGGAGCTGGGCGGGGCTTAGGCCAGGTGACCAAGATCTGCTAGCACCTGATCCCCTATTGCAAAGGAAAAGAGGCTTGAGGGCTCCATAAGTAGGGAAAAAGAGCGGCAACCAGGAAGGCACCAGGTGGGCGGGGCTTAGGCCAAATGACCAAGATCCACTTGCACCTGCTCCCCATCTGCAAAGGGAAAGAGGCTGTAGGGCTCCTTAAGTAGGGGAAAAGAGCAGCAACCAGGAAGGCACCAGGTGGGTGGGGCTTGCTAAGTGGGGAAAAGGAGTGGCAACCAGGAAGGCACCAGGCGGGTGGGGCTTAGGTCAGGTGACCAAGATCCACTGGCACCTGCTCCCCATCTGCAAAGGAAAAGAGGCTGGAGGGCTCCTTAAGTAGGGAAAAAGAGCGGCAACCAGGAAGGCACTAGGTGGGAGGGGCTTGCTAAGTGGGGAAAAAGAGCGGTAACAAGGAAGGCACCAGACGGGTGGAGCTCTGGCCAGGTGACCAAGATCCACTTGCACCTGCTCCCCATCTGCAAAGGAAAAGAGGCTGGAGGGTTCCTTAAGTAGGGAAAAAGAGTGGAAACACGGAAGGCACCATGTGGGAGGGGCTTAGGTCAGGTGACCAAGATCCACTTGCACCTGCTCCCCATCTGCAAAGGAAAAGAGGCTGGATGTGATTGGAAAAGAAAATGGTAATAAACCCAATTCATGCACATGTTCAAATGTGTACAGAATCAATTGTTAATCGCACTAGAGGATGATGCATAAATGCATTTGGTGAAGCACATGCTACTAGTATAATCCTATATCCACCTTACTTAACAAACATTGTACATCTTTGCAAGTGGTTTAAAATGGAACACTGTTTTTAAAAGACTAGAATCGAAGTTTAAATGCTAAAGGTTTAATAGCTGCCACAAAACGGTTTCAGCTGTGCTTGCTTGCTTGTGCATCCTCCTCTCACAAACAAGCAAACACACACTTTCCACATTTCCACCCCAGCACATACTTCATATTAACAGGCATTGTGAGGTAGATGTATGTGTACCAGCATGTGTAATCCTACATACATAAAGCAGGGGACATCCCAAAGACCACACACCAGGACAGCCACTCATAGGGGAACCCACATAACCTGATAAAATAAAACTGGTGAGAAATGCAAAATATTGAAAAATGTATTGCAATGTATTCACATTAAATAGCTATAATTACAAAGACTAAAAACAAAAGAAATATGATATAACGTACACAAATCACTCCCTGTCACTGCTTCCAGACTGAGCTAATGTATGTTCTTAACTCTCTTCTGTCTGCTCGCCACTCTAAACATTCTTCTTGTCTTCTTCCTCTTGATTTATCAGCTGCTTTTGACACTGTGGATCACTCTTTACTTCTTGATTATCCTTCCTCTTTTGATTTGAAGGTTTCTGTTCTTTCCTGGTTTTCTTCTTACCTTTCTAACAGAATTTTTTCAGTTTCGTGGGATGGGAAAACCTTGTCACCACTTCCCCTCGAACACGGTGTTCCCCACGGATCTGTCTTGGGTCGATTTCTATTTTCACTTTATACTTCATTACTTGCTCCTGTGATCACTTCCTGTGGAATTTATCACTACTTTCACACTGATGACACTCATCTTTTCCTATCTTTCTCTTCCTTTACGCCTGAAATTGACCACTCTCTCTCTTCCTGTCTCTCCGCTATCAAATCTTGGATGTAACTGCACTTTCCTACCTTGAATGCTGGGAAAACTGAGGTTCTATTTTTCCCTGCCAATTCCCTTTCCCCGCCTCCATCTATTTCTTTTCCACCCTCTACCCTTTCCATTTCCCCTACTGCGTGAAATCTTGGTCTGTATTTGGATTCTAATCTTTCTTTTACCCATCATATCTCCCTTATATCCCGGTCTTGCCGTTTTCATTTCCACAACATCCGTAAAGTTTGCTCTTTTCTCACCTTTCATACAATCAAACTGCTTATTTTCTCTCTTATTTTTCCTCAACTTTTCAATTTCTTTTTTTTTTTTTGGTTGGTTCAAATATTGAACCTTTCAAAAATAGAAAAACAAGAACTTTTACAATCATACTTAATTACATCATTTACATTTCATACTGAATTTCATCATTTGTGTTTTAGATAATATTTACAGCTTCACTTGTGATAGTGTAAAATCAAAACTCCACAAATGCTGAAAGTATTATCTAAAGGTATATGATGGATTTTCATCTCTGCAATACATGTGCTAGAAATTTCATTTAATTGTGTACACAGTGATTTACATCATTGCATTTCATGTCAAATTACATTATTTGCATTTCAAATAATGTTCACAGTTTGACTTATGAGAGTGCTAAACAAATGTTCACTAGAATGGAGAGTAATTTCTGCAAGCATAAACTGTTTTTTCCTTTCTGCCAAACGTGGTATGGAAACACTTTTTATCCCTCTTGCGTATCAACCCACTTACTTTCCGCTTTAAATATCGCATCAAGATATTGTATAATAGCGATTCAAACTGATGGGTTTTGATTAGTGAATAGCCATTGCCATGCTTGTATTTGGTTAATTGGAATTAGTGAGGAGGTGAGTCTCTCAAAATAGTGTTTACGCTTAGCTACAAGACTTGTGCATGCTATTAGGCAATGCTTCAGCGTTTCTTTTTGCGATTTGTCATTAACCATCGACAATAGTTTTGATCTTCTGGGATTTGTCACCTTCTAGCTAGTATATCTCGTGTATGCCATAAATTAAGTCTAAAATGTAGGTATTGTTTATGTATGTAAGGCGAAACACATTTATGCAGATAATCCGCTAAAGTTCCCACTTTTTTATGTCCGAAAAGATTGATGTCGAAGTCTTTCAAGGACATACAGTTATGTAATGTGATGATCCAATCGTGTTGAAAAAAATTGGTTTTGGCTCGGGTGGAATTATGTATTAGCATATTGAGGTTAATGTCGGCGTCAGCAAGGATATTCAAGGTGTATCAGAACCATGTTCTTGGAAGGGTGTCTTTTGCTGATGGCAAGTAACGGGCTAGGATTCCCAAAATGTTTGTTGACGATAAGCTTACTAAGCATTTTCTCAACAAGGCACACCTTTTCCATTGTACTTGTGAATATAGCGATACCAACCCTAGTTCAAATCAAATTACCACTCGCAGGGTGCTATTTGGGAGTTGTAATATCTTTTTCCATAACTTGAACTTGAGCAAATCCCAATACTTGCGATTTTTTGGTATACATGCTTCAGAGCCATATGATAGCACTGGGATTGCTTTTTGTATGAAGGACATGACAATATGTTTATAAAAGTATTTAGCAAACCTATAATTTAAAATTCTGGCTTGGGCTATTAAGGCTTGCAATTTGCATTTTAATACTTGTTCATGATCTTTCAGGGTGTTTGTTACTGTTACTCCCAAGCATTTGTGTGGCAGGACTCTCTCGAGTATTTCACTTCTCAGATGCCACTGACATCGATTGACATTGGTGTTTGTGTTGTTTTTGCAGACCAAAACTTGAGTCTTAGCTGTGTTTATGGTGAGATTGATCTTACAGACATATTGCTCTAAGGTGTTCAGCATATTCTGTAATCCAAGGGGAGGTCTGAGACAAGAGGATCAAATCGTCTGCATACAAAAGATAACTAATGTGTTGGCCGCCTAATTTTGGGGTATCGCTCATTGTTTGTAAGAACGAATTTCTTATATCAAGGATGAACATGTTAAATAAAGTCAATGCCAAAATGCATCCTTGCTTAAGGCCTCGTGTCCGAATATAGGCTGAAAGGGTTCCATCCAATGCTAGCCTGACCTGTATAGAAGTGTTCGTATGCAAAAGCATGATTAGAGCTAGTAAGGAAGAGGGGCAGTTGTAATCTCTTTCTGATAAAGTAAGACCCTATCAATCGAATCAAACGCAACCTTAAAATCCACAAATGCAATGTATAGGGATTGATTTTGTGTTACATATTTATATTTAATCAAATTGGGAACCATGATATTCGGAATCGTGCCTATTCCTGACACGAAGCCTGCCTGAAAGGGGTCCAACACTTGGTTGTTCATTGCCCATCGATTGAATTCTTTTAGAAGAATTCGGTAAAAGATTTTGCCGGGCCCGTCTAACAATGCAATTGGCCTGTAGCTATTTGGCATTTTCCGATCTCCTTTTTTATATTTAGGGACTGTGAGAGAATGTCTCCATGTCGATGGAATTGATTGGGAGTAATTCACTAACGTAAAGATGTTGAAAAGAATCTTGGCCCAAATGGCCGGATGTTGTTTAAACAAGTAGTTTGAAAGGCCATCTGGGCCACAGGCTCTAGAACGACTAATTGATCTTATACATGACGATATGTCCAGAAGATCAAAGGATAGATGGAATTGGGTCGTCAACGAAAGAGAGTCAAGGCTCACACAATTAAGTGGAGGCGCATGGAGGTCAGTGAAATGTTTTACCCACTTGCCTTTGGTGACACAATTGGCTTGAATTGCCCCTTGATTGCCTTGGGTCGTTAAATTCAGAATAGCCCAAGTTCTAGCTACGTTTTTGGATTGTAGTGTATTTAACATCTTTGCACCATCTTTTTGATAGAGAGAGGCGTGTTTTGCTCATAGCCAATTCTTACATTGGGTCTTGATGCGAGCGAGGAAAGCATATCTGATTTTGCTAGGCAATTTTAAAGCCTCACGTTTATCCGCTCTGAATTTATTTTCCTGACCTTCAGTTCATCATCATAACTATGTAGTGGTCGTTTCTGGTTCAGTGATTTAACTGGATTGCGCTTTAATATTTGTAGCATCTTGCTATAATAAGTATTTTCTGGTTGAGAGCCTTGAGCTGCTTGGGTGATACTATTAAATAGAAAGTTGTTATATTGCCACAGATTTATCTCTGAGCATCAGAGTCTATTTTCACTTGGGTTAATTATTAAATCAGTTAAATGGACGGCTTTGTGGTCACTCCTATTCATGTACATTGTTGACCATTTGGCTATTAGCTGATCATGGTCACTTTCATTCACTCTCAAAATTCGAAAGTCCCCGACTGCAGGAAAAAGGGAAGCATTCACGAAGATATAATCAATTGTGGCACAACTGCTACCTCAGCGTCATGCGCGCTGAGCGGGCAGATCCGGCTCACATGATTCATTGAGCATTATCAGATTAAAGATTTTGGTGAAATGTTTCCATAATCTGATTTTGTTGGTGGCCTTAGTAGTGTTTTTTTTTTGTATAATTCAAATTAAGGTCACCTGCTATTATTATATGGTGGCCCGAAGCATCTTGCGATGTCAGTACCATTGAATCATTTAGTTCTTCCATGAATCGCATGTCCGATATGCCCGCCGGATTCCAATAAACATTTATTACCGCATACACACAGTTTTGAATCGTAATGTTTACCATTTGCAAAAACCGATTTGACATAGCCCATGCTTCAGCACAAGTTCCAGATTTGATTTCGCTTGCAATCATAAGGCCTGAAGTTGGACGCCCGTGGTGGGCTCTGCTAGCAGCATTTAGAAAAATGTCATAGCCATCCCACAATGGGGGCTCTGTAAGCCATGTTTCTTAGAACATTATTATATCGTGTTCTGCAAGGTTTTTAGAATTGTCTAACAAGTGTTTAAAAACTCTGGTGTTCCAACTCATTAGTGATAGATTGCTATTTTGACTTCATACTGCTAGTTATTTTTGGGCACCCCTTCCTCTGCATGAACATGTGTCTTGATTCACATGTTTATTATATGTTTGAGGTGTTCTCACGTTGGCGCCCTCTCTAGTTGTTGGGAACATTACCATGCTGCTTTTTAGACTCTGGGCTTCCTCTGCCAGTACCACAAAACCCATGTAGAATAGGCATTCTTTTGCTAGCCATATTGTGTTCTCTATGACTCTAGAGTTCAACCACAGTCTTACAGATGAAAGGTTATTGTCCTTTGTGAACTCAACAAGGGCTATGTCTGTCGAAATGATGTCTTCCAACTGAGGAATATCAGAGAAGATTGCCAACACCGAATGCCGATTCAGATCATATTGGGTGATTGGATATGTTTGTTTGTTTGTTTGTTTAGTTTATTTGTAGAGCGCTCCGGACGCGTGGGTAGAAGGGCGCTTAAGGAATCGGTTACAGGCATAAGATAAGCATTTACAGTTACAGAGTACATCACATTCCAAAAAGCATTTACAGTTACAGAGTATCTCAAATTATATGGATGACAGGCCAAGGTTAGTGAATATGGGGCTGGGTGTTTAACCAGTAAATTAGGGGCCCTTCCACTAGGCCCACCACCAGATTCCTTACTCGTCGTGGATACTCCCCTTCCATCACTTGAGGCCATTATATTGGCGAGGGCTGTCTGTAACAAATCTAAAGCTTAGGAAGGCATAATTGGCGGATTTGGGTTAATTTTGGGTACTTGTAGGGTGGCTACATCTTTAACTTGATCTCCTGACGAAGTCTGTGTTATCAAGGATTTGCTGGATAACAGGGGGACTTGTTCGGAGTCTAACCTTTGTGGGTCTGTTTGGTTTAGGTTAGCGGAGACTCTGCCAGCTTGGACCCACAGAGGCTTTTTGTTCATGCTAGTATGGGGTTGCGCAAGTGAACCCACCACACTATTCACGGGAGTTGTGCTAGCCAGGATTGTTGTTAGCATATGAATCTCCCTACGCTGATCATTGGATATTGAACCACTGCCTGCTTTCACTAGTTCTTGCCGGTGATATTTTTTTGTTATTGCCTTAGATGTTATTATGGAATTCTTCATTGGCTTTGGTGTTGTAAGAGTCTTAAAAACTGTTTTGTTTTCGATTTGGTGGTTTTGATCTGAGGTTTCCGGTTCTTAGATAATTTAGTTTGTGCGGATGTCTCATTAGAGACTATTCTAGCATTGTCAAAAATCATGTAGGCAGTTTTTTTATTTTTGGACGGTTTTAATTGAGAATGGTGAGTGTCCTCTACCAATGTTGAAACCGCATTCGGTAAGTTTGGCGAGACATACTGTGTGTCCTCTACCAAAGTAATTACTGCATTAGGTGAATTTGGCATGACACTCGCATCTCGAATGAGGCCCTTAATCATTGGAATGACACTTTGATGTGGCATTTCGGATGGTTCATCATTTGCTTGGGAACCCTGGGAAATGCTCTTTTGGTAGTGCTCCTCTTTCCTAAGGGGCCCAACCACTTTGTCTTGAAGGAGAGCAGTGGTTTCTGCCTGCCATTGAATAATTGTCTCTATTTGGGCATGTTGTGTGTTAATTTTGACTTATAACTTTTCAAATAGTTTGGTCATAGTCTGTAGAGCTAGGTTCATTGTTGTGAACGTGATCTATAATACTTTAGACATCGGGTCAGTTCGAATAAAAAAAGCAACAGGGGGGTTGTGGCGTATGGTCCAGGACCTCCGCCCACTTAATGATATAGTGCAAAAGGAGTTCCCACTTGTACCAAATCCTGCATCGATTTTGTGCAGTATTCCAAAAGAGGCCGCCTACTTTACTGTGATGGACCTCAAGAATGCCTTCTTCTCAGTACCCCTTCACCCAGATTCACAATACCTCACGGCCTTTACACTAAGGGGGAGAAGGTACAAATACCACAGATTGCCTCAGGGGTACTGGGAGAGTCCCAGCATATTCAACAGGATATTTCACAAAGACCTTGACAATATTCAAGTTCTAAGCACCATCATTCAATAGGTAGACGACCTATTGGTCTTCAGTGACAGTGAAGAAAGTTGCAGAAGAGACTCCATAGCTTTGCTTCAGTTACTTGCCCACAAGGGGTACAAGGCAGACAAGAAAAAGCTAAAGTATTGTCTGCCTGAGGTCTTGTACTTGGGCCAATTAACTTCCAGAGATGGTAAGAGAATAATACCCGACAAGGCAGTTGTAGAGCGTGCCTTAGCCAGAACTTAAACTGTAAAGGACATGCAGAAATTCCTCAGAATCTGCAATTACTGCAGAGCCTGGACACTTGATTATGCAGCCTATACAAAGGCACTCTTAGAAGGGCTCAAAGAAGCGCAAAACGAGAAAACACATATAGAATGGATAACCGAAATGCAAACGGCTTTTGAAAATCTCAAAGAATTAATAAGCACTGCATCAGTTTTAGCAACTCCCGACTGTGATTGGGAATTTAATTTATTCTCACATTCCAATGGGACACTAATGAAAGCAGTGTTAACACAGAAAACATCTCTGGGTCACAAACCACTGGCATACTACAGCGGCACCCTTGATCAATGGTGCAGCGTCATTTTGGGTGTGAACAAGAGCTTGCAACTGCCACCCTCACAATAGAAAAAAGCTCCACCATTGTCATGGGTTCATCTGTCACTCTGTATATGGAGCACTCCCTGTTTGCCATCCTCGAAAGGTCCAAATCCACACTCACTACCTAGAGAGCGTCAGCATACAAGATAATAATTTCCAGTCCTAATGTCCACGTAGTACGCTGTAAAACAGTAAACCCAGCCACCTTCATTACTGAACCATGCACAGTGCAAGACATGCAAGAACATGACTGCGTAACATATGACGGAGAGGGTGACGACATACCAAAGGCTATAGAAAATGCGTTAGATGAAGAAGAAGTGTATTTTGTAGATGGTTCAGTGTCCATTTGTCCAGAAACAGGTGAAAAACATGTTGCGGCAACAGTAGTGAGGTTGTAAGAAGGGGAGTATGAAATGCTAGTGAAGAAACAATTAACAATGCATTTCTCCGCACAAGTCACAGAGCTAGTGGCCCTCCTTGAAGGATTATATGCAGCCAAAGGATGTGCCATAACAATTTACTCTGATTCAGCCTACGTGACCACCACGGTACATGCTGGATTGTCCAGGTGGAGAAGAAGACGATTTAGGAGGGCAGATGGTACAACATGCAGAGTTACTAAACAGATTGATCGAAGCACTTGCCCAACATTCTAAAGTAGCCCTGGTGAAATGCCAAGTCGACACTCACAATAATGATGAAATATCATTAGGAAATGCGGAAGCATAAACAGCTGCCAAAGAGACGCAGACCAACCACTACTACCTACCACAGAATGTAATCTGATAAATAAACAAGAAGTGCCCAAAGAGGAAAGTTATAGCTCCTTACCAATAGCCCAGATTATTGAACTACGAAAAAAGCACTGCCAACAGAACAAGAGTTGTGGACTGAAAGTGGGTGCTCACAGTCACCAACAGACTTACTGTTGAGACAAAATTACATGGGCAAAGTAGTAACGCCTTTGAATTACTAATAGTGGTCTTCGAGCAATTGTACTTCCCAGCACATACAACACATTGCCGCCGATATCCAGGAGGATTGCTTTATCCCAAACCTTCAGGAGCGTCTTAACAAAATGGTCATAGAATGCACAACATGCCAACTGTATAATTCAGGAATGACTCTGAGAACACTCAGAGGAACACTGCCCCACCCCATAGGGCCCTTCCGTCAACTGCACATTAATTATGGAGACATGGCAGAGAGATGTAACAGAGCCAGATATTTGATTGTGGTAGTATGCCCCTTTTCAAGGTGGTTAGAAGCAGAACCATGTGCTCATTCAGACGTGACATGTGCAGCAAAATTCCTTGTTAAGGAAGTATTTCCTTGATAGGGAATATGTGATGTTATATGCTCTAACAACAGAACACACTCCATAAATGATTTATTCAAAGGAGTGACCTTGTTACTGGGAATAAAAATCAAAATGTGCTCCATTTACCACCGGCAAACAAACGGTTGGTAGAGAAAATAAACGGCTTACTGAAAAGTGTGTCGCTCACTTAAGATAAATTGGGTCTATTGCTTGCCGTTGGCCCTGTTTCAACCCCAAACACAACCATGTAAGGACCACCATTTGTCCCCCTACGAGATAGTAACTGGTCGCTGCATGAAGACGCCTTTGTCACCATTGCGGAGAATGTCAGATGCACACAGATCAGCAACAATATTAGGAGAGGAGTTCAAGGAATACCTTACCCATTTAACATGGGCTGTCAGGAGCATAGCAAAACAAATGTCACCCCCACGCACCAGGGAAAATGAAACACATACAACCACTACCACGGTAGAAAGACCAGAACAATCATTAATGCCTGGCCAATTGGTGTATGTAAGAAGTTTAGTGCACGAATGGAACTCTCCAAGGTTACATGGGCCCTATATGGGTATCGAGCCTTGAAACACTTGTGTATAGGCGCGTTACAAATGCCATATCATATCATATCATATCATATCATATCATATCATATCATACAAGGTAATCTATTGTAGGCCTTCGGCAGTAAAAGTTAAGAGACTGCTCTACTGGATTCACCTATCTGACATAAGAAAGGCACATGGCAGTGTAGTGCCTGAAACAATGAGTGAAGAGCAAACTAACGTTGCAGTCACCTACAATATTTGAGGAAGAAATAACTGGGTGTAAATATGACAGAATATAAACAGCATGACATAATTGAAGAAAATGTTTATGTATACAATGATATTTTCTCACGTTCAATGCTCCTTCTTTCACACTGTCCTATCATCTCTCATTCTCACTCTCACTCTCTTCCAATAAAGCTAAAACTGAAATAATGAGAAAGAAAGAGTTGGTAAATTGTATAGCGTAGTAACACCCGCTCCTTTCTGTCTCTCTCATCTTTACTGCTGACTGTACCTCACTAACAAGTTTACTATACTTCTGACTTGTCCCATCTGCGTATATATTAACCCCATCCCAGTTTTTATTTATTTGTTAGGTGTTATGATGACGGAGCCAACAGAAAATGCAGAGACTGAGCTAGTTAGCAATAGGAATAGGAGTAACTACATACCTTCATATACATGTCATTGTACACTGAACTTCATTGCCTTACTATTTACTTTGATGATTCTAATATTGAGTGCATATTGGGCATGATATTTTATCTGGAGTGTCCATATAAAAGAAGAGGAGGTGGGGTAATATGGAGGAATGGTAACAAGATACCCCATAATCTAACAACACTGCACAAAAATGTTACCATACTGAGCCCTGTTTCTGAATTGCACTTGAATAATGACAATATCAGCCAATGGCAAGAGACAAATGCCATACTACCAACAGATTCTATGTTAACAATTACACTAGATTCCCCACAACCTACTATTGAATCTACCTCATCCTCTAGTGAACTCAAGTATGTACCCCAAACCACACTGTCTAATGTGAGACTTTCTTATTAAATTACCCCAGAAATGCACCAATAAGAAGCAATGAAGAGTAATACTGATGCAAATTTTGACATGTTTCGCATGTACATTGAACTACTGTCATGACCCCTGCCCCTGGCCCTAATAGGCAAGCCATTTGGACTGTGCCACGAACTTCCATCATGGCCTTAAAAGCCTCACCATCTCGCCCAAGGCTCTCTTGGAGCCGGTCCTGGCACCTTTGGTGCCAGGCTCATGTGTGGAGCAAAAGAACTTGCGAACTGGGCTTGGCAATAGCCTTTGGTACAGCATGGATGCCACCGCATAGCTCAGTCCTAGAACCGAGCTATGCTGTCTAGTCTTTTAGGTGTGGTCAGACCTAGGGGGACCTAGGATACCTGGGGGTTATATAAACCACGCCCAGCCTGAGAAACACACTTTGCATTACTCTGCACTTTGCAGCGTGACGCTCACCACGTTCAGCTCGGATCTTTACCAGCATTCCAGAGCCGGTTACCTGCAAGAACAAGAACACTGTTAGTCTACACTTACCTATGAGTGAATCCTGCTCCTGTCCTCCGCCCTGGGTCCTGAGAATCTTCCATCTCAGTGAAGTTCCCTCGATCTCGAAGTAGCTGCAACCTGGGAAGAAAGAGAATGAAAAAACAGCATTAGTAAGCGTTTATTCTCCAACACTGGAAATAGCCCAAATATTGCACGCTTACCTTTGTTTAAATCACCCTCGGGCCACGTCCACTTTGGGCCATAAGAACGACCTGCAAGAGAGAAGAAACACTGATTAGCACACAAAAGATCAAGAAGGTGGCACAGGCTACGCTTTACTCACCGCCCTCCATCTTCTCAGCAGCAGCCTTTCGGGGACATCGCAGCTGCCTGCAAGGAAGGGAGAACAAATAGGTCAGCATAAGAAAAGGCACATGGCGGTGTGCATCGTGCTTTCACTCACCATCTCATGCGCAGCCCTAAGCAGCACGGTACAACTGCCAAACCAGCAGTCTTACCTGGACAAACTGAAGTCGCATCAGGTCTGGACTCAGAGGGCCCGCACCAGTGAGGCAACTAGGTTGCGACGCGCCCATCCAAAAATGCACCCCTGCAAAGAGAAGCAGGACGGAGTGCGCACCATACAATAAAGCAAGGTGAGGTGAGCACTAGGGGGGAAGTTGGGTCCACAAAGGAGGTGGGCTCCAGGCAGGAAGAGACAATAAGATAAACCCACATTCCTGTGTTTTCAAACCCGGTGCTCAGCCGAACAAGAATCCAAGGGAGAGGGTTCGAGGTCGGAAGTGGTCCAACCAGACTGAGTGGCGCCCCCGTGGGTATCAGGTGAGCGTTACAACTACCTGCGAATGTTCAAGGGTCACTCTGTAGTATTAACAATATGTGTAAAGTCCTCACGAATGAAAAGCGATCCCTTTTAAATTATCGAAGAAGGAAAAGAGAGGCTAATAAGCACCGCTATGATGCCTATCAGGGGTTAGGACTAGACACTATTGATGATCTTCGGCCAATCTAATAGCCCAATCTAATAGCTGGTATTCTGACATGAGTTCAACCGGTAAAAGAACAACTAATAGTAGTTGTTATATGTGTTCCTTAATTCCCCATGCCTCTGGTACACCGAAAATTCTAGTACCTCAAGAAGTCCCTATAGGTGAAGCCTAATGTGTACTTCATCTGGCACTATGTCGCATTAAGAGTTCATTTCTGGCACGCACAGTAAAATTACAACTCCAGTCATCAGACGAAAAAATCTGCAAAGATCCAGACTGTCTGAAAGAACCGATCCTGGCAATAGAAGTCACAAGTTTTGCTGACAACAACAGACTTTAATCAACTTACATGTGCAAGGCAGAAGCATTATGAGGATGGTCAGATCATCAACTAAACTTGATGGATCAAACCTGTGCTCAAACACGAACAAAACACATCTCGAAACTGACATGTGTCACAGCCTTCGAAAAACCCATCAAGGTCCGACAAGAGTACAGCTATGAACTATACTTCTATGGTGAAGGAAAGACTCCTATGGGGTCCAACAGACACTGCAACAAGACACATGCTATTCCTGATCTTCGAAAGTGTACAGCTGCTTTAATGGACTTTTATTGGGTATGTGTTGCAATATATAATACAGTAGAAGAAGTAGACAATTTTTTATCACACAACAATTAAGAAACCATTAAACCTTGAAAATTATAAGGAGGTGTGCGTGGATCTTAATAGGGATGGCGATTGTACTCCTGAAGAATATACTAGATGTGGGGAGAGTCTGAGAAATGTTTGTAAAGCATGAATGGCAATAAACGGTACTTCTGCCTGGGATGAAGCCGTAAAAAGGACCGAAGAATGTAGAACTAATGGTGGGGGATATTCCTTACTTTAGGTGTAACAAAAGGGGGGAATGTTGGGAAGGGGGTGGCCCATTTCCACCCCTCTCACCATTCCCAAGCTACTATACCGTGCAAACATGCCCTACAGCGCAATGTAACATAGACACATCCACACATAACACAACCCATAGACTTGCCCTAAGACTCCATCTTGGCCCGCGATAGACGACATCTTTTACTGGGCACAGAAATCAGTAAATCATTTGTTTTAAACAGCATAACATCATATCCTCACTGTGCCCATTCCTCAGAGCGTGAGATCAGAGCAGGCCTCTGCACCAGAACCCATCCATCTCCACTAAACTGCCTGTGCTCCCTGACCCCCACCCAGCCAGACCCCAGTCCACTAGCTCTAACCCCTCAACCCCTTTCATGCAGATACCTATCTGACCTGTCCGCACCCTGACCACACCAGAACCCCCAGTGAAATTATAATCCTGCAGAGCAGTATATTTCCTCAAGTCTGCACAAGCCCTCAAGTATCAGTAAAATAGATGGGAGATCAAACCTTGAGGCAGGCACCTGGGTGTGGGGCATGCGGTATCAAACACATTTCGGAGGGTAAGGGTTGGAATGCCTATTAACTAGCTCTTGTGACCCAAGCCCCCCTATTTTAATGTAAGATTTTATTTGTGTCATTATTCTCTCATTATCAGTTCCTTTTGTTTAGTTTAGATAGATAGAAATGTGTCTTGTCATACCCTGACCTGACCTTCACCGTGAAGATGAGCCAATGTGACCCAGGTGCCACCGGAGCAGCACCCGAGCAGCAGCCAATCCACGTGGTCACCCCTTATAGAAGCATAATGTGTCATTCCACTTCTCCAATTGTATTGTAGCATTTTGTCCCCATAGTCTTACATCACCAGTGATGCGTCTTGCACTTATTATGTGCTGCCCGTGTACTGTTTGGCAGAGCGCTCTCAGGCAGCAGAGTTCTTCGCTCACTATGATTCTTATATAAAGTTTGTTATACTTTCAATCTATCTCAGAGCTTCCTTCCCTAGAAGGGCAGCATCTTCATTATTTGGTATATTGGATATTACGTGCATTGCTGGGTGTGTGCCTTCACAACATATCAAAGGTGATCTGTTGCCTTGTAATAAACTACTCTGTCAACTAGAAGGTGGTTATTGAAAAAGAAACTTTGTACTGACATTTTTTGTGAAAACAACAATCAAATAATACATCAAGAGAAACAAGGAATGCAGTATGGATCATAGAACCAAAGTATTCTTAAGATGTTATATTTAGGTAGTACAATGATAAGTCAAAAGCATATCACATTCTTTCGAAAATTATTATCTGCATGGGATCTGCTTCTTGTTTTATGTATGTGCATAAGACCTCATGGCAAACCCTCGGGAAAAGAACTTCAGAATATAGCACACGGTCAAGGTCTACATTCACAGTACCTTCATAGTATGTGTACCATGGTTTCAATGTAATATAACCACATGAAATCCTCAGTTTAAACTGAATACTCTCACTGAACAAAAACAACCACCCAAGATATGTGATGTCATCAGTGATTTCATTAGTGATGTCATTTGTTATGTCATCTTTGATGTCCTGGGTGTTAGTGCCTGGTGGTGGAACATTTCTTGGGTTTTTCGATTTTACTTTTAACTATAACATCCCTTTAACAAAGTTTTTTCACTGTAATATATATGTATATATGTGCACCCGCACGAATGTAGTCAAACATAATGACAGTCTGGTAATGAGTACTTAAGAAATCTTTGAATAACTCGATGTATAACTCACCCTCGCTTCTGACTACATACAATTGGAAGTTCACTACAGACATGCAGTGTGTTTATGTCGTCACAGGGTCTGACTTCCAATGCCCGACCGATGATCTCGCATGGGAGAAAAAATAGACAAAGGACTATACCCTGAAAGCATATTGTTGATGGAACCGAAACTTGTCAGCCATCTTGGAATGATGTGGGTGAAGCTATACTATCTAGCACCATCCACTGCATCTGCCAAAAATACTAAGACCGTGGCAAAATACAGACACAAGTGCCAGAGTGGACACAATGTTGCGAATTTTTAAACACAATAAATAGCATTACAGCTTGCCCAAAGTAAAGGCAAATCTCAGGAAATTCCAAACAGGTGCCCCATGTGCAAACCAATGGGAAAGCTATCCTCGACAGCCTGAGTTGCATTAATGGGTGCCACAAGGTATACTCAAACAGCCAATTCTATAAGCATGGTCAACAATATTATGTTATATATTGGCGGCACTAGGTGACATATAGGTCCCAAAGTGTGCAAACGGCTACATAGTGACTAATAGCGTGCATTACCCCACTCTATGGCTTTTCTGCATCCCACGACATGGGACTGTAAGTTATTTATCCAAAAGGCCTTAGTGTTAGATAGCATTTCTCTCATTTTAGATCATTCTCACTGTGTTTGGCCTCAGAAAATGACTGACCAATGGATCTGCAACCATCCCTGTTCGAATGCGTGAACAATGTTCCATAATTCTAATGTGGACCGGTCTGAGTCTTTCCCACAGAATGTAGTTGGCATGGACAGGTAGCATCATAAACCACATTACATAATTTGAATTTTGTGAGTTTGCTTATTTTCCAGGTTTTACCTTTGCAACAAAAGTCAACCATAGTCTCTGCAAATTTACAGTTCATCCCCAGCACAGATGGTGACCAAAGACAGGTGTCCACCTTAGATACGTTCTCATATTACTGTGTGGTGTACAATCTTTGCGTAGGGCATGTACCAGGGACTGACGTAAGTTCACACCTCTCTTGAAGGCAAACATAGGTTTGGATAAATCAGGCTCAATACTTTGCAAGATGTGCTAATTTTTGTCAATTATATGGTGACTTTTATTGCTCAATGCTGCCTTCTGTATAACACCAACATTATTTCTTAGAGCTAATGGGAAATGAGCTACATGTACACTCCCATTATTTTGTTATCATATTTATTAAATGTGGGATATAAAAGTTACCTAATAAGATAATCAAACAATCATACCATACAAATCTGATATCAAATAGTGCAGAGGCCTGATCATCCTATTTGCATAGACATGCAGAATAGTCCAGCAGTTAATGGGTTAATATACACCCAAATCAACATATGTAGACAAACTGATACCGACACACCCACATACACGTACATACACACACAATCTTTGATGTGTCCTGATGTCATTGCTATTTTCCATAAAGTCCCATTATACAGTTAATGCAGGGCCTCTTCAACGCAATATGGGCTTCATTACGAGGTTGGCGGTCTGGTAATAACGGAGGCGGTAAGTCAATACCGGCCTCCCTTACCGGTCTGTTGTATTACGACCCTAGACGCCGGTCCCACCGGTATCGACAAGGACCCGATATGGCCGTGCACCCCCGTACTTGCATGCAGGTGCCGCATGGGTGGCGTGCCCGTAATACCGGCATCCCGCAACAAAGAGGACACCACGAGTTGCACGGACATGAACATACCGGCATTTAGATGCCGGTAAGAAGGGCCACCATGATGCCGGCACTACCGGCATCGCGGACCACCCATTAACAGCATACTGCTGTGTAACCAAGTGCCACAGGTGCACACAATCAGCACAGGTGGATGCAATGGATTCAGGGCCAGCACAAAAGGAGCACACCCACACACCACACCCCTTTCCAAACCAAAATGCTACCACTTGCACTTGCCATACTGGGGCTAGAGGACAGGCCTGCACTGCTACTCCTTGAGCAGGCAGTACAACAGGCAACACAGAGGAGACGTAGGAGGAGAAGGAGGGTGAGACTGGCCCAGCAAATCCCACCAGTGCACGTAGTTGTTCCCCACAGAAAGCCATCAATTCCACATTTAAGGGCCAATCCATTTGACTTAACCCCAGCACAGATCCACACCCTGTACCGGCTCGACAGGGTCGCCATCACCAAAAAAGTGGAATTAATACAGGAAGACTTGGTCAGCCTCATTAACATCCGCACAGCCATCCCCCCTCTGCTGAAGGTGGCATCTGTGCTCCACTTCCTAGCCACAGAAACTTACCAACACAGTGGGCCAAATGCATGGCATGTCGCAATCATGCTTCTCTGTTGTGTTAAACCAAGTGCTGGATGCACTACTGAAGCACGCAAGTGCCTATATATCCCTACTACGGACAACACAGGAGGCAAATGCCACCAAAATACCATTTCATGCACTGGCAGGTATGCCCAATATAATTGGTGCCCTCGACTGCACCCACGTAGAGTTGGTATTGCCACATGCTGTAGAGGTGGTGTACTGCAATCGGAAGCTATACCACTCCATCACTGTGCAGACGGTGTGTGATGCCAGTCAGATAATAACACATTGCTGTGCCAGATACCCAGGATCCACGCATGATGTGATGGTGCTGCGGAACTCCTCACTACCCCGCTACATGGAAGGAGACGTAGTACGGAGTGGATGGCTGTTGGGTGAGTCTGCCCCGTGGGCCATGGGAGGAGGGGGATGGGGGGCTACATGCATATGCAAAGGGAATGCCCACTGGGCCATGGGAGGAGAGGGATGGGGGGCTACATGCATATGCAAGGGGAATGCCCTCTGGGCCATGGGAGGAGAGGAATGAAAGTATATTGAGTAATCCGCTTCCACACAGTCCTCACATGTGCATACATAATAGCCCTAGTCAAAATGCATCGGGGGGCCTGGTGTTTGAAATGTCTATGACCCTAGGTCATGTATGTCACCCAAGGCTCGCACTATGGATTGGCATGCACTGTACAGGGCTGATAGTCATGTGGATGTGGCTGCCATTGACGGGATAGTGCATATGAACTGGATAGATGTACAGGCTGAGCACACATGGCAACTGAGCATTATCCTTACACATACCTCCTTCTGCTCCCATGTAGGTGATGCTGGATATCCTCTGAAGTCGTGGCTACTCACCCCTGTCAGGAATCTGCAGAACAGGCATGAGGAGGACTTCAATCGTGCACATACACGCACGCATGTGGTCATTGAGCAGACGTTTGGCCTTTTGAAGGCACGGTTCCGCTGCATCAGCAGGTCGGGAGGGGCACTCATATACGGGCCTGAGAAGGTGGGCAAGATCGTCATGGTATGTGCAATGCTGCATAACATGTGCATTCGCCAGAACGTACCCCTGCCACCTGACATGGAGCTGCACCCACCTGGTGAAGTAGGAGAGGATGGAGTAGATGTAGGACATAGGCCAGGACGTGATACACTTGAGTGTCGCGCAGTGCGGCAATTGGTCATAGACCAATCATTCTGATGTACTTGGATGCAGAGGGTGCCATGTATTGGGAACTGTGGGCACTGGGTGTGTGGGTATATGGGCACAGTTCACTATGAAGCAATAAATTGACAAACAACAAATTAGCAATGTCCACTCATGTGATGTTTTGTACACAACAGGTGTATTAGTGAGATTTTTCAACAACATGATTCAACAACCCCTTCCCCCAACACCTCTCTCCCCCCTCCCCATGCACCCCCACGCCACCCCCACACTCCCCAACACCCCACAACACCCCCAGTACTACACCCACCACCACTCTCCACCCTAACACTCAAAGTCAACAATGGCACAACATGTGTCTGCATGTATTCGTAAAGAGATTCTGCAGGGTGGCCCTGCTACTGTGGAGCCCCCTTCGGAGGTGGGGGTTGGATATTTGAGTGCCGTGCACTTCGCAGGGACCTGCCCACGGGGCTGGTCTGCCTCAAACTCGCTGGCGTGGTCAATGTGGATGAGCCTGATGGTTGTGACCCCAAAGCCGGCGTTTGCCGCTGCTCCATGCTGTCAGCAATCCAAGGCATTGAAGTCATCGCGCACTTGCTGTGCACTTGAATTACGCCGCAGTGCTGTCATGGATGACACTGCATGTTTTCTCCCCTTCAGCAAGGTACTGCTTCACATAGCCTTGCATCTCCTCCTGCCGGCCCTCCATCCTGGACAGACGTCCCTCAAGGTCCCATATGGCAGTGTGGGTGGTGGTTGGTGGGTTATGAGGTGGTACTGCATGCAAAATGGAGCTGTGCAATGCCGGAGACCACTCACCATGGCTCCCCTGTTCGGATGAATCCCGGCGAGGTGTGTCCTGTGGGGTGGCTTGCGGGCTTGGTGTTCGACCTACTGGCTCTAAGTGGACCATTCCTGCATTGCCGTCATTGTCTGGGTCAGCTTCATCGTCAACACTATGCTGTGCCGATGCAGCCATCTCGCCAATTGTGCTTGCAGCAGCAGACTGTGTGCCATCGTCCATGCCAGATGTGTCCTCGGCCTGTGTCGATTGTGTGTCCAGTGGTGCAGGGGCAGGTGTCTGCTCGTCTTGTGTGGCTTGTAGTGTGGCTGGAAGGGCACTGGTTGCTGCCCTGTGTGCCGCTTGGCCCATCCTTGGTCCACTTGATGTAGATGGTCCGCTGCCATCACCTTGGCTCCTTGCCCTTTTGACTGGTGTTGTGCATTGTGCACTTCCCTGTGCACTTCCATGTTCTTCATCGCTGTCTGCATCCGTACTTGTGGGGGACAGAGAGTGGCAGGGCGTCAGTGATGGTGGTGCTTGCATCATGCATGTGCTTGTCTTTGTGCAGGTGGCGCCATGTGATCAGTTGCATGCCTGGCTTTGTAGCAGACTGGGTACATGCAAGATTGGGGGTTGCTGTTTGGAATCGTGCAGGTGTTCACAATGCACCATGGTGGCTGCTGTTGGGCTTTGATGTGTGTTGGGAGTGACGTGCAGTGTGACACGTACAGGTCATTTGTGTGTCAGGTGTATATTCGTGTATGGGCGCAGCATGCATTGGGATGTGATAGTGGTGGGCCCAGCATGTGTATATGAATATGTGTAGGTGTGCATGATGGGCCATGTATTGGCTGGCGTTGCTGTCACATTTGGAGGTCAATGGTGATGATTAGTTGTTGTGTGTTTGTAGGGACACTCACCTTCATCTGCCGATGTTGGCACACCACACTCAGCTCCACTGACTCCTTCAATTGACTCCACATCTATGACTGAGCTGCAAGTCTCTTCCCATCTGGTCAATTTCACTGGTGAGTGAGGTCCTCCGCCTGTTGCCAGCCCCTGGCTCCGATTGGCCAACAAGATGTTGCGTACTCTCAGCCTGAGGTCATCCCATCTTTTTTTGCAATAGCCCGCTTCGTGCGGTGGTGCCGACTGCACTTACTTTCCAGGCAACTTCTTCCCAGATGGCCTTCTTCTTCAGCTGGGCTGGACGCCTGAGGTCGCTGCAGAACACCACATCAGCATTCGCCACTAGGGTGTCAGCTAACATGTTCAGCTCCTCATCCTTGAACTGTTATTTACGCAGGCGGGAAGTGCCTTTCGGGGTAGAATTCGACATTTTGTCCGTGGTGTACTAGGAGTTCTGGTGGTGAAGGTCCTGTATGTGGAGGATGGCAATGGATTGTGTTTTACAAGATGGCCGCCTATGCATTTTCTGTTCCGGCGTGATGACGTTACTTCCGGGTCCGGTAATAACGGGCCCGTTCTTAGCCCTGTGTTAATACCGGTACCGCTATTTGGGGGTTGCTGAGGTCGGAGCTGTTATGTGCGCATTCGTTTAATCCCACTATATGGGGGTTTGAGGGCTGTTACCGGTATGCCGGTACGGCCGTTACCGGCATGCAGGGGTGCCCGTGCTCATGCACTCTTAATCAGCCGCTGTTAGCGGGTTCGGGCCAAGACGGACATGTTATTAACGGCATGCCGTTAATGGCTGCTTTTTAGCGCCAAACTCGTAATGAGGCCAATGTGTTTCTGTCCTTCTCATGTCTTCAATGGCAAGACATTCCTCAAGGGTAACATGACAACTAGCGTGGATGGGTATAGCTTTGATATTATGTTTCTTGGATTAGTGTCCTGCTCTGACCCTGCAACAGACAGAAACCTCTCATTATCATGAATAGTGTAAGAACCTTAAAAGATTAAGATTATGGTCAGTAGTCAATGCTCATCAAACCTATGATCTACTACTATTGTTCAAGAAGGTCTATACGAGAAGAAACATGTTTATAAAAGTGTATGGAAAAATGTACCTGGTTTTCAAGACACCTCTGAAGAGTTTCTACCCCAAATAAATTGTTGTCATTCGAGCCACAGGTGCATTTTAAAAGTTCATGTTTCTGAGTATGTCATTCAACACGGGCTGCATATAGACATTTCTATGGGGGTAATTGAAGAGTTTTAATATGAGACCATCATATTAGATAGGGATGAGTCATGTTATGATAATGATGGATAGCCTTGAATAGAATGAGCCAGTACTTTATGTTTGTTGTAATGATTATGTGCAAACACAATTAACTTTGGCCATATCACACTGAAGCTGCGAAAGAACTGGCTCTGTTTATCACTTCTGTCATTAATGCTTCATTCAAGTCCAGAATTGTACCTAAGAATCTCAAAGAAGCTTGAGTACTCACATTGTGAAAGAAACCATCACTAGACCCTAACAACCCATCAAACCACAGACCTATCACAATGGGGATTGTTTAAAACAACCCTGCCCTTTCATCTAAAATTTAATTATTCACTGAAGTACTTTAATTCTTCTTAAACTCCCTGGGGTGGTAATAAAGACCCAATGGTGGAACGTAGGGCATGCTATATGGACAATGGATGAAGCTGGGAAGTTAGATTAGTAAACAGACTTTATCCTAAGAGAGTACAGAATGCATGGTGTTTTCTATAGCAATACAAATTATTTTTAATTAAATATTTAGCTAACAGTGCATTTTACAAACATATTTTGTAATTCATGTGAGCTTATCATTTTAGAGAAACATTGTCATTTGGAATCTTTAGTCCAGTTAACCGTGGCAATATAACAGTCAATCATGTATCATGTCATTCCATTCCATTAGTCATGACCTGTGCCAGTCTTCTCAGGTACTGTCTGATCTAATGCAATCAGCAATGATGTGGACGGGGGCAATCAACAATGATGAGTTTAGGAAAATCAGTCATGAACATACCTCATTCTTCTATGAATGACATGTCGTAGTAGAATCAGTCCTGATGTGACCCAGCACTTTTACAAACAATGCTCCCATATGCCCAGTTTTTATTAGTAATGGGGTGTCTCATTGCCATCAGTCATGATGCGTTGTCCCATTGCCAACAAATAAAAGTTGTTTTAATAACTTATGAAATTACATTCCACAATGCCATCAGCCAATCCCATTCTGTCAGTTACATCAAAGAAGTCGAGACCATTATTATGAAAATCAAACCATCCAATTGTCAGGGAGACACCTGACCAGCCCCACTTATCAATGAAGCTGCGAAAGAACTGGCTCTGTTTACATTAATGCATCATTCAAGTCCAGGATAGTACCTAAGAATCTCAAAGAAGCTTGGGTACTCCCATTGTGAAAGAAACCATCACTAGACCCTAACAAGCCATCAAACCACAGACCTATCACAATGGTCCCATTCTCGTTAAAAATATTGGACCGAGCAGCTTATCTGCAGATACAGCACCATCTTGGATCCAATAACTTTCTAGGACTGAGACAATCTGGATTCAGACCCAAACACGGGACAGAAACAGCGCTTATTGATCTTAAAACACAATTCCAGCCTATGAAACACAAGGGAACACTTGCCTTGCTTCTTTTACTATACGTATCAGCAGCATTTGATTGGTGAACCACAATATCTTATGTAAAAACCTCTCATCTGAGGCACCCTTCTCAGTCCAAGCAAACGCTTGGATTGAGTCTGTCCTCAATAACTGGTCCATTATGGTCTTTGCGCTCTCTTGCCTCTGCCTCACCTGCTCCAGTTACCTGCGGGGTTCCACAAGGGTCATGTGTCTCCCATACTCTCTATAATGTGCTCACTAAGCCCCTTTTTGATAAACCTGAATATCTGGGAGTCACATACACCAACTATGCGGATGACACCCAGATACTCATCCCTATCATTGGTGATCACATTGTAGACAGAAAGACCCTCAATGACATCTACTCCTTTATACAAGCATGGATATGGAAGCCTGGACTCTGTCTTAATGAGGAGAAGAAAGAGCTGCTTCTGCTAGGATCCTCAGCTGGCCTGAACACACTGGGTGCGTTATTCACCTCTTTCAATTACAATGGCAACGTTATTAAAGCTGCCAATGCTGTGAAAAACACTAAGAATCTATATTGACGCTGCACTCACTTTAAAAAGACAAACCAACGCCTTGGCATCATTCACAGCTTAAACCTGTAAGCTCATTACTGCCTGCCGGCCATATTTGACTACAACTCACTGTATCACGATAGCTAGAGCACTAGTCTTATCTAAGCTCGACTATTGCAATGCACTTTATCCGGTCAACTCACAACAAAAACTCAACAAAATGCAAGTTATGCTAAATAATGCTATCAAAGCAGCCCTAAATATCCCCAGGACAAAACACATCTCTGCAACTAGACATACATTAAAATGGTTTAACATCAAGCATAGAATCGACCTCAAAACACTTTCCCTTACCCATAAGTGCTTATCTAATCAAGCTCCCGCCTACCTTTCAAATACCATAGCCAGACAATCATGTACACGGCCCACAAGAACAGCCCAGTCACACTGTATCACCATTCCACGCTTTAAACAACAACGTGCAGGTGGGGTTAGCTTCCCAGTCCTTGCTGGTAAAAAATGGAAGTCTCTAACAGTACATCTAAGAGAGAAACCTTCATTCCTCCTCTTCCAGAAAAAAGCTAAAGCTTAGCTTCATGAGCAAGACCGTAACCTGATTACATAATCTGATATACTAACTGATGTTATCTCAACCTTGTGTACATATTGAACTTTGTATATATGTAATATGATTCCCCCTAGACATTATTAACCTGATGTACCCCACTTTTAACATATGCATGTTTGTAAATCTTTTTACTGTATTCCAGTATGTACTTTTGAAACTTGTATAAAAAGGGCCCTGATGCCATCGGGCCTGGCTGCGCTATACAAATAACTAAACTAAACTAAACATTGTTTCCCTCTGCCATCAGGGACAATTTCCCCAAGTGCCATCAACCAGGATGCATCCTATTGCCATTTGTTGAAGTGGCCTGGTTCCACAAAGTTCTGAAAAACGTACATTCTTTCAGGCATGCCTTAGTATGATCATGCAAGCCAGTGATCTGGCAACTGTGAACCAAGAGTAAGTAACACATTACTCTAGGAAGGAATAAATACCACACATTTTAAGAAATAATAGATTTGGTTCTCAGAACAAGAGCTTTATAATACCTAATGCACTGTATGACCAATGAAATTTAAATTAGCCTTTAGGACTAAGAAACCTAGGTCATGCTACTGAGCAAGACTGAAGAAACACTAAACTTGCCATTTAAACAATGAAGGAAGCTATCAATTGCTATCTGAACTAAGCACGGCTCGAAAATAAGCTTTTTGGGGATACGTTCTATTAACCATGAATGAGAACTTGTCCAGAAGTGAAGGATGCAGAATGAAAGGCATTTGCTCAAACAATAATTCTTCTTGCTTGAGTTTCTGGGAACCCTCCCACAAACAAAACCCTACCCAGGAATATTTCCTTAGCAGGAATAAAATATTAGTTAAAATAACAGTTAACATGTCAACAAAGTTGATAGACAATGTCTCTATTCTGCCCCATGGGAGGATTTCATTTCATATAGTTGTTAAAATTGATTTCTGAACTCTGACCTGGTGGGCAGAGAGTTCAGAAGGCCAGCCGAGTTTCTTGGAACAGGGTAACCTTCTGGACAAGCCAGTCTAATCAAGGTAGCATTGGCGGCGGTCAAGACTGGGTCTCAGGAGGGGTGAGGGTGATAGAAAGCCCACAATGAGTACACATAGTGAAGGACACTACAAATTACTCCCAGTCAGGTGTATATCAAAAATGCATATACATTTATTAAAGATCTTTTAAATCAAACACAAGCAAAGATCAACAGTAAGACTTAAACTAAAACCACACTACTATAGAATATATATACAGTTACAACGGCCTAAAGGAATGGCACACATTAAGGGTCCACAACCTCTACGGGAAAGGCACAAACAATGTGAATATACTTTAGGCATTCCTTCACTTTATCCATCCTAATTGAAACAGCAGTCCAGTCCCAACGAAGAGTGGAGCCTAATGCTCAAATGTACTTTCGGATGCAGGTCCATGCAATCGTGCGGTTGGGCAAAAATGGGGTCTCTTGCAGGGGCTCTAGTAGCTCAGGAAGGCAGGTGAGGCAGTGAAGAATAAGTTCCAAATATTCGAAGAGGGTCACCCAAGAGAGCTTAATAGACTCCAAGAATTGGGAATAGCTCGGTAGCACAGGCTACCTCGATAAAGGTGAGTTGCCTTCAGGGGACGCTTGTGTGTAAAAGTGGTTGGATGCACCAGGGGCCACCCAAGGCACAGTCCGGACCAAACTTTATCAGTCAAGTCCCCTTTGGTTGAGGTTTCAAATGCTGCAAAAGTGCGGCTCTGCAGCTTTCAGAGGCTGAGTTCCAGGGTTCATTCCGTGGCAGGAAAGAGGCAGTTTCTCCTCTCCTGGTGAAAGGATCAACTCGTTTTCACTGCAGCTCATCTCAGGGCAGAGAGGGGGCACAGCAGCAATGCACCCACAAAGTTCATCAACACGGCTGGGAACACAGTGATCGCATGTACTCAGGTTCAGATGTACTCTCCTAATTCCAGACCAAGGGTGCCTAGGTGTTTGAAGCTCAGTGGGAGAGTGCCTTTAATCCAGTACTTACGATCTCCGAAGTCTCAAGAGTTAACTCAAGATGGCAGTGGTTCCAGGGCAAAGGTCCTGGTCAGTTCACTGGTTGGCCCAGGAACACTTCCGAAAAGGCCTACTTGCAGGTTAAGGTGGAGGTGCCATGAATAGTTGTTCTCACTATTCAAATGGGGCAAAGTGCCATGGCAGACCTTTTTGTTTGATCAAATGCAGAGGGGTCCAGAGGGACAACAGCGGGCTCAGGGTGCCAAACCTTCCTGCGCATCACCAGCGGTTGCTTGACTCGGCTTCTTAGTTTCAAGATGCTTGGATCCTATCCTAAGTTCGGTGAGAACTCAAGAGATTGACCTGGTATGGGGGTTTGGACCCTTCTCTTATGCAGAATCTCCTTTGTGCCAAAACGATGAGGACCCAATGAGAGACCTGCTCACATACAGCCATTCCAGATGTGGATCAATCACAGACCACGGTGTCCCAGTCATTCCCAGCATACCAGACTCTCTGGCACCCAGGATGTGTATTGGAACTAGATAGTCCAACCCACACCCTGGAGGCACATACGCAAGGCATGCAGAAGCCTGTGAAAGCTTGGTGGTTCGCAGGAGAATGCCTGACCAAATAAGGACTGACGTGGGTCTGCTCAACCTGGGGCTGGCAAAGGGACAAGATGGCCAAAGAACAGGACAAAGAACCTTGTGGCATGGCCATTATGGAGCCAGGCCCCCTTCCTGTTCCAACTGCGGTAAATGCGGTTTACCTGGCAAGAAAGGGTTAAAAATATGCAAAAGTAAAAGCTGTCACCAGCCCTGTCCAAGGGACATCTGTACTTCTACCCAAAAATACTTTGAGGGAGTCTAGGGCCTTTGGTACATTGTGCACTGGTAACATGTTGCAGAAAAGTTGCAACATAAAAAAGGACTAAGGGGAACAAAATTTGCCATAACTACCTGTCTTTAAGGGCATGTCAGTTTTACCATTAAAAAGTGAGCAAAAACCCAGCGGAGAACAGCAGAAGGCTGCGCTCCACTTGCAAAAGACAGGCTAGGCTTGTCAGACAACAGCAGAAAGTTGGGGGATACAGAACTGGAGGGAAAATTACACATAAATGGAAATCTTTCCTGATAATAGTTATGGCAGATACCTGTGGTATCAGTCAAAGGATGTTCAAGGGCAATCAACTACATCGCAGCACTGCATGGCATGCTCAAATCCCATTAGTCTAGGTTTGTTTCAGTCTCATCAATGATGAAATATGTTGGACCCATCATGGGTCAGAGCAGTCATGAAGTCATGAACCCCTCACCGTCCAAATGTAAACATGGGCAGCCATCAAAACATGCACATGCATATTGCCTGCACATTGAATGAGAAGTGTCATGGCTGGGATGTACATAGAAATGAGTCATCCTTACCTATATCCACTCCAATGATTTTCTTCATCCAGTGCGTACTCTGTCTATTTGGAACTTCTAAAATCGTTCAGCCTGCAGGCAGATGACAAACCTGCATCGTTGCTGCATTGATCGTGTGCTCATACAATACAGCAGTTCAGTACTTTTCTGGACTTCTACTGGCACAGAGCATGTAGAGGACATAGCATGTAATAATGTAACACTAAGAATGTAACAGCTCCTACTCTTTGATTGGTCGATAATATAAGAGTAGGGAAATTATAGTGAGCATTTGACATTTCTTCCTCCGCTGCCAATGTGGCCTTTAATTTTTTCACAAGACATCATGCACATTGCTCCTATGCACACATCCCGATAATTATGAAGAAAGTACCCAGTATCCTCTCTATTATACACACTTTTTGATGTTTCCTAATTTCTAGCCAATTTGGGGTGACAAAGTTACATATTTCCATGGTGTAAATGGATGGAACCCATGAACTCAATGCCTACTACAGTGTCTCTGAACTACCCTGCAGGCATCCTCATCCTAGTCACCAATGGCTGCTTTGGGCCACTAATAATTTTTATCATTGTCAATCCGGATTTTTTTTTATTTTATGTAGTTTCAATAACAGTAGCTGTCCTGTGGTCTCTTCTACAGAGGAAGTGCTATTTAACTTGAGTGGTCATTTGGCAGTCTTTAATTTTCAGCTGTGCCTTAATACTGTGTCAGGTGCAAGTAAGGATGCTGGTGCCGTTAACCCCCTACCGCCCTAATACGAGGTCCCTTAGCGGGTCCCACCAGGGCCGGATGGTTTTACCAGCCGCCCTTAACGGGACCCGTTAAGGGACCATGGAGCTAATAATGGGCCCGCAATTTCCGGGCCCGTTATTAGCTCCTTCCCCATTCCCATTGAGCCCTATGGGGGCTTGAATGGGAATGGGGAATGGTTTTCAAAATGGGGATTTAGCGGGTCCGCATAGGTCAGAATGCCCCAGTAAGTCCCCATTCCGACACCACCGACCCGGACCCGAGTTTGGAGGCAGCCATGGTGCTAATAGCACCATGGCTGCCTCCAAACTCGGAATAACTCCCATAGGGCCTCATTACGACCCTGGCGGAAATGGAAAAATGATGGCGGAAATGCAATACCGCCATCGAACACCGCTCGTTGCGATTATGACCCGTCACCGTAAAGTACGATGCCATTAGCGACACCGCAGTGAACGGCAACGCTAACTGCACCAAGTACGCGCACGCGCGCCTTGCAAAACCGGAATCACCGCCATGGCGCAACGGTACGCGAATTCTGACCCTAGCGGACATGTACTGAACGCCATCAAGCACGTCGTAAAGTACCATTCCGCCATGGCGAGAAATACGGCATCGTGAACCAACCGTAAATGGCCCACTGAGTGCCTGTACTCCACTCCCTGGCCACATTGCACAACTCCTGGCAGGCGCAATGTACTCACACTATGCAACCAGTGAAATCTACAATTCACCCATGCATGCCAACGTAGAAAAGCATGCAGGGGCTCAAAGCGCCCCGTGAGTGGGCATCCATGTACGGCATGTCACCATAGCCGTACTGATGCAGCACAGGCATGTGAAGGTACAATACATCAAAATGAAAATCAAGAACACATGACACAAAACAACAGTAGTCCCCCATCGCTTGCCACCAGCGCAAGGCAACATCCAAAACAGCATCCTGAGGGGGATTGCACCAGCCCTGTACTCTTGCCAGTAAACAAACCAACCATCAGCAGAAGCATGTACCACACAAGTTGGCAGAGTGACTGAGCAGCCAGGCTCATCCCAAGAGGGGCCGATGGGAGCTGCAGGGTACAGATGGCATCAATACAGAAGCTATTCCAATGGACATGACCCCAGTCCCCCTCCAACAAACGCACGCAAACACAGTCACCTGTGACCAGCCACATTCTGAACATCCCATCATTCCACCAATCGACCTGGCTGACAGGCACCAGTCGGCCAAAAGCCAATCCCCCGCCCCTGAACAGCACATCATGTAAACAGTCACAATGGCAGCCCCTATCCGTGACCATACTGTGCTACGTAGGCAAACGCGGCCAGTACTGTACCACACAACTCAACTCAGAAGGCGGAACACAATGCAGATCATCTCGCAATACATACCGCCACAAATCGAAAATCGCCACATCACCTGCAAAGAACAACGCAACACGACAAATATCGGAATACAATTTAAATGCACATCCAAATGACAAAGGCCCCACAGCAATTTGCAAAATAACACCAAAACAACCATCATCACCGAGGGCTGCATCTGCAATAATTGACCAGCTTCCACTTGTGTGACGCCCTGTACCATCATGGCACACAGGGCCTACATCAACGTTCCAAAAGGCAACATGGAAGCGGCAAGAACCGCAGGTCCGTCCCATGAGGCAGGCACTAGTCGAGCTGAAAGGCCGAAATGTTGCACCTAGCCACCAGTACAGCGTAAGGGCATGTGGCCCATTGGCGATCGTCCCATAAGATCGAAATGGTGCTCCACTGATTCACCCGAAGCTGCAGGAGTCGAGAGTAAAAACCATCTGGAGGAGTGGCGTAGAGATGGCATCTGCAATAGGGCAGGAGATACCTGTCACCCAAAAGAAACACAAATTAACCGATTGCATTACGGGACTCATGATGCATTACAATCTTCATTCAACACACCAATTCCACAGCCATATGCATGCTAGCCCACTCCAAAGGAATATACAGACCCCTAAATCAGTATCGAATCATAACGAAATCAATCGAGGTAAATACACCATTGGCAACGTCGGTTACTGTGCATGCGTCCGTCAAGATAGAACCCATGACATGGGATTAGTAACGTGCCTAGACACAAGTGTATGAAGGCGCGTCGAGACAGGGAGGATCCGACAAGGGCAGATAGACGTAAGTCCCACTATGGCAGCCTTGCATCACATAGCGCAGGGGAAGGGGAGTGATTAAAAAAACCCATGTACATGGCAGACCCTAAACGGAATCATCTGTCCATGCATCCATTCATCATTCCCTCATCCCGCAATGAAAACGCATGAATATTCACTCACATAATATGTGAAACTTCCATCGCGTCTGTGCGTAATGCAGTCTGCAAAAACCACTGTGCTCCTGGCCGGATCTGTAGTGTTGTGAAGCAAGATGGATTTGGGAACGTCCTGCCTTATCGTCCACTACGCTATTGCGCATCCCATTCAATTCATATCATTCATTGCCTGCTCGTTATGGGCCATGTCCCAAGGACATTCTACAATAGAACGTTACATTTCCAGCCAGACCTGTGGGCGTATCCTCGCCGCTACTTCAAAACCAAAAATGCTGGCCTTCGAATTCCTCACTTGCAACATTACGTCGAAAAGGCTTCTGTGAACGCTTGCATTCACAATTACATCAATGTAGTGCGGCTGTGTGTCATAATGCTAACTGGCTGCAATCACAAATGGGACGCCACGCCCGTCGGTGAAGTACGTTACTGTGCTGCATGAGGGTCGGCCATCGATCGAGCCCTACATACCACTGACTCTTCACAGGTATGTAAGCGGCTGCAATCATAGCATGTGTAACAATGGGAGCATAGCATGAAAATCAGTCAAAGTACATCACACTGCCATCGGGATTTGATACATGATTCCAATCCCAAGATGCCATGCGGCCAAATGCAGCCTTACGTGCGGGACGTGCTCGGCCAGAAGGGATTGCATCTGCCACAGATTCATTCAATCAGCACAGGTGGAGGCCATACAGGCCGACAGCACATATATAGCAGACCCAAACCCCTCCCACAACCACTCCCACTCCAAAATGCTACCGGCAGGACTAGCGATGTTGGGCCTGGGGGACCAGATAGCACTGCAAGTGCTACAACTACAAGAAGACGACGAACAACAACAGGTACAACAACCGGGCGCACAGGGGAGACGGAGGAGAAGGAGGAGGAGGAGGGCAAGGCAGGGTCAGCAAGGCCCACAAGCACTGCCACTACCACCACGCAGGCGGCCCGCAATCCCACGCCTCCGAGCCGATCCGTTCAACCTCACTGCTGAGCAGATCCACACCCTCTACCGTTTGGACCGGGACACCATAATCGCCATTGTGGACATGACACATGCTGACCTCGTGAGCATGATAGATAGCCCAACCGCCATCCCACCCCTACTGAAGGTGGTGTCTGCACTCCACTTCCTGGCCACAGGCACCTACCAGCACACAGTGGGACAGTTGCATGGCATTTCACAGCCACTGTTCTCACGGACACTCTTCCAAGTGCACGATGCCCTCCTGAAGCACGCCGACGACCACATCACACTACCACGCACGTACCAGGAGATTACCAAAGCAAAAGTGGGATTCCATGCACTTGGCGGCATCCCGGGTTGCATTGGTGCCATCGACTGCACCCATGTTGAATTGGTTGTCCCACATGCCATGGAGGTCCAGTACCGCAACCGGAAACAGTTTCATTCAATCAATGTGCAAATGGTGTGTGACTCCAACAAGATATTTACGCATTGTTGTGCCAGATTTCCAGGATCTACCCATGATTCTATGGTCCTGAGGAACACAAGAATACCACGCTACATGGAGCGACACGCAGGGCACAGATCCTGGCTACTCGGTGAGTCTCATTCCATGCATGACATCGTGGCCCATTTGATGCGTCAATGACCTTGCAGGAGGGGGGGGGGGCTACTTAGCACTATCATTCCACTGACACCCTTTATTCGTCTCATACAGGTGATGCCGGGTATCCACTGAAGAGATGGCTCCTTACACCAATCCGGAACCCACAGAACGAGCATGAGGAGGACTACAACCATGCCCACTCACGTACCCGTGTGGTCATTGAACAGGCATTCGGCCTACTGAAGGCTCGTTTCCGCAGCCTCAGCAGGTCTGGCGGGGCACTCATGTACAGCCATGAGAAGGTTTCTAAGATGGTCATGGCATGTGTCATGCTGCACAACATGTGCATACGTAGGAATGTGCCCATGCCCCCTGACGCTGTACTGCATGCACCTGAAGATGATGATGATGATGAGGGTGGGGATGTGGAGGCACCTCAAGGAGTCCATGAGGCACAGGATGCACGTGCAATCCGACAGAGCATCATAGATGCATGCTTCTAGCAACCACGCATGGTGCCTATTACACGGAAAGGGGACCTGTGGCACTGTGTGTGTGTAGTACAGGCACATTGTGGACTGTACGCCTATGAAGGCCTCGTACGCAAATATCAATGTCCACACATGTCATTGGATGATAATGAGATGCTGTATTGTTAATGTGATTTGATTTATACACCCTATGGACCCGCCACCCAGTGAAGCCCAACACACCCCCTCCACCCTACTACCTCCCCCCCCAACACCAGTGTCCAAATATGCATGCTGTCCGTGGTTGGACGCTATTGCAAGCCCCCTCTACGGGTATCAGGGGCACCCCTGCCCGTGGAGCGCAGGTTCCTGCCAGATCTGCGTTGGGGGCTGCCCTGGACGGAACTTGCCACGGATGATGTCTCTGCCTGCTCGCGTCCATGCATGTCTCTGAGGGTTTGTGAGAGCTCCGAGAGCACACGGCGCACAGCAGCGAGTTCAGCACAAACGTCTTTGGACGTCGCATGCAGTTCCCCCCTCAGGCTCTCGGTGCTTTTCTCCATTTGTGCTCTCAGGCTCTCGGTGCTTTTCTCCATTTGTGCTCTCAGGCTCTCGGT